>NC_057794.1:447415045-447422592 GCF_018294505.1 Triticum aestivum
GGCGGTGAGCCTCGCCGAACCGCGCCACCGGCCGCCGGCCACCACCGCCGCCTCGGTTGCCGCGTCGCTCGAGGCACCGCGGCCACCAGCCATCGCCGCCTCCGGCCCCGCCGACCTTCGCCTTCGGCCGGATTCGTCCCTCCGGCGAGCTCCGCCACTGTTCTGGTGACTTTTCCTTCTCCGGCGAGCATCCGCTGCTACAGTACCGCCGGATCCCGATCCAGATCTGTTTTGCCCTAGGTTGACTTTCTCCTTCTGAAACCCTAATTTTTTGGCATCTTCGTTGCATCGTAGCTTTGCATCCGTAGCTCCGATTCATGCGTGTAGCATATCAAAATGTTCGTCTCAGAGAGTACATCATTTCATCTCATTTCATCATTTTCATTTGAGTTCATCTTGATGCCAGAAATGCTGTTGGAAGAGAGCTATTTGAGTTAATTGTCAGATCTGCTGCATCAAATAGCTATTTGTCATTTTTGCCATGATTATTGTGTGCATGATATGCTCCTGAGCTCTACATGTGTTTTGTTATATGCTTTGCCATCTTTCCAGAGGTGCTATCCATGTATTTTTGTGATATGTGTGGTGACTAGCACAAGCTTGCAAAGTGGTGCATTCGTTAATGCTGATTTCAGGGCTTAGAATTTCTCTAAATCCTTGATCTGTTTTTATCAATATGCCATATGTTCATGTTGTTTTCTAGTGATCCGTGCCTCTTTTGAGGATGATCAGTAAGGATGATTTATTACCTTGTAGTGCTCTATCTATCCATGCCTTTGTTTGCAATTATGGAGCAACCTAGCTTGAGTCAATCGAGCTCTACTTTTGCTATTTCGTGAATCTGGGCAGATTATCTACTTGTTAGCAATTTTGCCGAGGATGTTGTTGTTGATCCGTGCATGCTATGTTATTGTTATTGCCATGTATAGCTTGTATAATGTGTATTCTTGATGGGTGTATGCTTAGTTTGTCATTCCTTTCTATGTAATGAGTTCATCGAGCTCGTAAACATGCCTACTTGATATCTGATTTGCATGCTCTAGTTTTTCTCTAAGTCTATGATCTGATTATGTGCTTTTGCCATGTTCACATGCTTGCAATTGTATTTTCTGATCCCTTTTGGCTCAAGGTCACTAAGGGACTTTTGTTAAGCTCTTCGAGTAGCTCCATGCCATGCCTTGCTTTGCCATGTTAAGTTCCTGTAGCATATAGTTTTCATGCTCCAAAGTGTGCTACCTGATCTGAAATTCTAGGCTTGTGTTAATTTCACTAAGTCTGAAACATGTTTACCATTTGCTCTTTTGCCATGCTTGTTTGAACCTGTTAATGGATGAATTGGCCGTAGCTCAGTGTTCATATTTTGTTAAGCTACATGAATGGATCCCTTCCATGTATTTTGTTGCCATGTTTGAGTGCTGTAGCATAATTATCTTGATGCATTTAGATGGCTACTTGTTGTTTATCGCAGACCGGTGCCATATTTGTTTTGCTTGCCATTTCCAAACCGTGCATCCGATTCCGGTGATCTTTATATCGATTTCAACCGAAATCATCTCCTCTTTCCAGTGGCACTCTTGATTTCCAAGTTGAGGCCAGGTTCCATCATTCCTTTGCAAATCATGCATATGCATCGCATACCGCATCCCGCATATCATACCATGTTCATGTGTAGGTTGTTTACTATGTTGTGTGCTTCTTTCCGGTGTTTGCTTCTTCGGGTTGGTTCCAGTAACGTCGCGTTTGTGAGGACCCGTTCGTCTACATCTGTTTGTCTTCTTCATGGACTCGTTCTTCTTCCTTGTGGGATTTCAGGCAAGATGACCATACCCTCGAAATCACTTCTATCTTTGCTTGCTAGTTGCTCGCTCTTTTGCTATGCCTATGCTGCGATACCTACCACTTGCTTATCATGCCTCCCATATTGTGAACCAAGCCTCTAACCCACCTTGTCCTAGCAAACCGTTGTTTGTCTATGTTACCGCTTTGCTCAGGCCCTCTTATAGCGTTGTTAGTTGCAGGTGAAGATTGAAGTTTGTTCCTTGTTGGAACATGGAGATCGTTCCTTGTTGGAACATTATTTACTTGTTGGGATATCACAATATCTTTTATTTAATTAATGCATCTATATACTTGGTAAAGGGTGGAAGGCTCGGCCTTATGCCTGGTGTTTTGTTCCACTCTTGCCGCCCTAGTTTCCGTCATATCGGTGTTATGTTCCCGGATTTTGCGTTCCTTACGCGGTTGGGTAATACTGGGAACCCCTTGACAGTTCGCCTTGAATAAAACTCCTCCAGCAATGCCCAACATTGATTTTACCATTCGCCACCTAGCCTTTTTCTTTCCCTTGGGTTCTGCAGACTCAAGGGTCATCATTATTTAAACCCCCCCTGGCCAGTGTTCCTCTGAGTGTTGGTCCAAACTAGAGTCCTGTGCAGTGCCCCCTCGGGGAAACTCGAGGTTTGGTTTTAGTTGTATGGAGAGCTCATCTGAGTGTGCCCTGAGAACGAGATATGTGCAGCTCCTATCGGGATTTGTCAACACATTCGGGCGGTGTTGCTGGATTTGTTTTACCCCGTCGAAATGTCTTGTAACCGGGATTCCGAGTCTGATCGGGTCTTCCCGCTAGAAGGAATATCCTTCGTTGACCGTGAGAGCTTGTGATGGGCTAAGTTGGGACACCCCTGCAGGGATTTGAACTTTCGAAAGCCATGCCCACGGTTATGGGCAGATGGGAATTTGTTAACGTCCGGTTGTAGAAAACCTGAAGTTGACCTTAATGAAAATACATCAACCGCGTGTGTAACCGTGATGGTCTCTTTCCGGCGGAGTCCGGGAAGTGAACACGGTGTTGGAGTAATGCTTGACGTAGGTTGTTCTAGGATCACTTCTTGATCATAGTTTTCTCGATCGTGCTTTGCCTTCTCTTCTCACTCTCATTTGCGTACGTTAGCCACCATATATGCTATTCGCTTGCTGCAGCTCCACCTCATACCTTTACCTTACCCATAAGCTTAAATAGTCTTGATCGCGAGGGTGTGAGATTGCTGAGTCCCCGTGACTCACAGATACTTCCAAAACCAGTTTGCAGGTGCCGATGAGACCGTGCAGATGACGCAACCAAGCTCAGGAGGAGCCCGATGAAGATCTTGTCCTTTGTGTTGTTTTGTTCTAGTTGATCAGTAGTGGAGCCCAGTCGGGACGATCGGGGATCTGTGTAGCATTTGGGGTAGTCTTCTTTTATTTTGGCTCCGTAGTCGGGCCCTGATTGTATTTGGATGATGTAATGCTTTATTCATGTATTTGTGTGAAGTGGCAATTGTAAGCCAACTATGTATCTTTTCCCTTATTGTATTACATGGGTTGTTTGCGAAGATTACCTCACTTGCGACATTGCTTTCAATGCGGTTATGCCTCTAAGTCGTGCTTCAACATGTGGGAGATATAGCCGCGTCGAGGGCGTTACAAGTTGGTATCAGAGCCTTCCCCGACCTTAGGAGCCCCCACTGCTTGATCGAATTAGCGGACGTTGTTGAGTCTAGAAAAATGTTTTGAGTCATTTAGGAATTTATATCGGGGAGTTTAGGAATTCTTTTTACTCCCCAGTCCCCTCATCGCTCTGGTAAGGCATCCTGACGTAGAGTTTTGACTCTTCTCTTCTCAAATTTCACTAAAAAAATTAGGATCACGCGGGTATCTTGGAATCGTTTCGATTGATTTGTGATGAGAACATTGTTCTTGGTGCCTCCTGTCATTTAGGGGTTGTGGCAGTGTCCCGGGGAGTTGAGCTCCAAGGTCTTGTCATCACAATTTTATCGTTGCAGTTCTGGAATACCTGAGTTTAGTTTCACCGACATCAAAAATCTCTTTTATGCAGTTGTTGGTGAGATAACCTCGACGCCACCCAGTACTGGGGCGGGAGTTCAGGAGTATTGCCATAACTTGTATAACGGATGCTTTTCGAAGGTTGAGGTAGACGATTTCTGAAGGTTTCTTGGTTATGTGTTGAAGGATGGATACAGCTGGATGTAGGATTTGCTAGTTTTGGGTGAGATATTATGCTTCCCCTGTATCCCCAACACCTGATTGCATAACTGGAAAGTTTCGGGAGTTTATAAGTGGGAATTCAAGTAGCTCCTAGGATATCTTTCCGTCAGATGTATGATATGAAATTGGGGTTCAACGTCTAGTGGTCCGCCTATTCACGGTTGGTTTTACAGTGGTCTCGTTGTGTTTGAAAGAGTCCTTGGCTATGCCAACTCGGGGACGCTTCGTATGTCATGTGCACTGCCTTGTACATGATGGTGTTGTAGATCGAGCCCGTGTAGGCCCCACCACGAAAACTTCGGACGAAATCTCTATCATGTGTTTGTTCCGGCTTATTCTGCAAGCCAAACCTTTGTTTTGTTTTGAGTTGTGGTATCCGAGTTGCTTTGAAGTCAAATGTTGATTCCATACCTTTTCCAAGTGGTGTTCTCATGTTCCTATGTGAATAACAATCCTTCATGATAATCGAGATTGTCATGTCAATCCTTTTCAACCAGTGTGTCTCTCATCAAGCGGATCTGTTCATTTTCAACATCCGCAAGATTCAATCTCAGCTTTTGCAACGGTGTTCGTTTCATCCATCCCAAGTTGTCCTTGTTGTCCCTCCCTCCCTCCCTTTTTCCTCAAGGACTCGGATTTCTTAATCAAGCATCCTTTTTATTCTTGTGGAGTCTCTCCATTCTTTTCAATCAATATCCTTATCTGGTGATTCTCATGAAGATTCTAATGGAGCTCCAAGTTCGTCATTCTTCATTCTTGTCATCTCCGGTGGTTTCAAGTCAAGCTTTGTTGATCATATCTTTTCCTCGTTTCAATGCTTACTTATGCCAGTGCACCTCTTAATCTTCCCCGCTTGCCATTCAATTGTTCCGGAGTGTTCAAGATATCTCGAAGATTCGTGTTTCCACTCTGCTTTCGTAATCCTTTCAAGCTCTTTCGAGGTTGTTATCTCATTCTAGCCATTTAATCTTACCGGTTCATTCTCTCTTTTAAATCGTTCTACGGTGTTTCTTTTGAGTGGGCCCTAACCCATAGGTCTTTTCCCAGGATCTTACCTGACTCTTCTTATTTTTCCCGGCGTTACTCTAAAATTCTTTCCAAGTTTGATGTAAGAATGAATTATCATCAGTCTCATGTTTTTCTCCAAGATCTGTAGAATTATTTTCATCGTTGGCTCAACCTCTTCGTTTTGATTCTTCCGTAGTGCCTAAATAAGTCATGATGGTATTTCTCGTCGTCATTCTCAGATATTGAAGACCAAAGAAGATTTTTCTCTCAATCTTGCTCCATTCTCTTCAAGATTCGTGGTTCTAGCGTTATGCCATCCTCTCATAATTGTTTTTGTTTGTGAGAATTCTTTTGAACCATCCGGAGAAATTCAAGATTCTTTTCAATTTGATTCTCTGGAGGCTATCAATTCAGAATTATTCATTCTCAGCTTTCAGCTCTTTTTCTCTAAATCTTACCGGTGCATCGTTCAAATATCCTCAAATAAGCTCGTGATCTCTTTGTTATCATGGATAAAATTTCTCTCAGGCATCTTCGTTTATTGGCTGATTCTTCCCGGTGTTTCTTTACCTTCTCTTCATTCTTAACCAATTCTTATGGTGGTTTGTTCAAGATTTCTCTTCCGTATCAATTTGTCCGTGGTTTCAATTCTACCGGTGGATCGTTGAAGACTTTCTCAAGTTTGCGCTACATCTATCTTAATCTTTCTACAAGGATAAGTAGTATGTCAAATCCGTTGCTTGTCAGCAATTAAATTGTTGAAGGATAAGCATAATGTAATTCTTATTCTTGTTCCATCCAAGTGATTAATACTTTTTCCGGAGTGGGTCATCATATCAAATTCTCGATTCGAGATGCTTTATCTATTCTTTCCCGGAGTTCCAAGCTTTCTCAATTATATCATCACGAAGATCCATCTAAGTCATTACAAGGAGTCACCTTGTGCTTTCAACTTCTCTTTCTTTTCGTTTGATCATCCTTCTGTTACCGGAGTTCTTATGGAGGTTCTACATGATGGTTCTTCAAGGATTTAACTCCTTCTCGAAGGGTTCATCAAGATTCTTTTCAAAGGAGCTCAAGCATTCTTCTTCTTGTAATCCGGAGTTCAATTCTTTCTACCGTGTCATTTGAGGCGGTATTATGCCATTCTTGGTAATTTGAGTTCATGTTTCATGATTCACATGGTGTTAAGAATGAGGTATTTTAAATCCATCAATCTCGTCATTGGAGTTATCTGGGGTTATATTCCACCTAAAGCCTTCCCTAAGGATTGTTGCTAATTATGGTGCTTATAAAATGTCCCAAGTTCTTCATTTATCCTTCCAGTGAATAAGCTTTCTCGTCTCCTTGTTCATATCAATCCAATTCTTCTTCCCGTGAGTGGCAGGTTGTCACCTCATAATTTGAGATGTATTCCATAAGACCATATCAAGATTATTCTTTTCATTGTTGGTTTTCCAACAACTCCATTCTAGCTTTTTTTGTAAGCGTGCTCCCTCGAGATCTTGTTTCCCCTCGTTCATCCCATTCCATTCTTATTTTCGTTCGGGAGGCCTTTTGATGTTGCTCTCTTCAACCTATCATCTTGGTTGTCAAGATCATGTTTAGTTCCTTCCATTTTCAATCGAAGTGCTATTTAAATTATATCAGTCTTTTCCTTCTCTATCTTGTTTTAACCGGAGTGTTTTCTTAATTGATCTTTATCGATCCTTGTGCATCTTGCTTCTACCAGAATGTTTGCAGGTACTTCTTGTCCATTGTAATCCTTTTCTTTTGTCTTTCAACCACAAGGTTCTAGCAATGTTCTTTGTTTCCTCTCTTCTAACGGGGTGTTTTCAACTTCGTTCATCTCCATTGTATTCTTTTCTCGAAATGGCTTAACCTCGCAAGGGTCCGTGGTTTCACTCGTTTTGGCAAAGAAGCAACTTAGTTTTACCTCTCCTCTTTCTCTTCCGTTTTTCCATCCGGTGCCATTCTAGATCTCGGGACGAGATCCTCTCGTAGTGGTGGAGTGTTGTAACGCCCCAAGACCGATGTGCCAGGTGTCGTCCAGTTATTCGCTGTTGTTGCCTTGTCATTGCTTGCGTGTCATGCATTGCATATCATGTAATCATGTGCATTTCATTTGCATACATGTTCGCCTCATGCATCCGAGCATTTTCCCCGTTGTCCGTTTTGCATTCCGGCGTTCCTATCTCCTCCGGTGGTCCTTTCTACCTTATTTTCGTGTGTGGGGGTTAAACATTTCAGGATTGGACCGAGACTTGCCAAGTGGCCTTGGTTTACTACCGGTAGACCGCCTGTCAAGTTTCGTACCATTTGGACATCGTTCGATACTCCAACGGTTAACCGAGGGATCGAGAAGGCCTCGTGTGTGTTGCAGCCCAACACCCCTCCAAAGTGGCCCAAAACCCACCTAAACCTCCTCCATCATCTCGGTCATTCGATCACGATCGCGTGGCCGAAAATCACACCTCATTTGGACACTCCTAGCT
>NC_057794.1:447723253-447944611 GCF_018294505.1 Triticum aestivum
ATTAAATATGAAATGAAACTAATTTTGAAAAGTTACACGGAGCATCAAGTATGTGCGCAGGGAAACAAGGTGATTTGCAGTCAGTTACCACATGATGATAGAGCTTCTCTTTGATCCGAAGTTCCTTCAATAATGCAAATAACTCTCGGACAAACTTTGACTCGGGAGTTTGCTGGGTTTGCTCCAAGGCTTCCAGGACAGACTCAAATGAAGCAGCTTTTCGTTGCGCTGCAAGGGGAATGAGTGTGATATTCAGATTGGATTCCAGGACTGTTTTTGCAGCCAGAGGATCAAGAAACATGTTCAACTCTGCGTATCTGTTCGATGGAACAGTGAACACATTCCCCTTCTCATGACCTCCATCTCTGATGAGCCCTCCAACAACATAAACTCTCTGCACATGGAGAAAATGTGTTGAGCAAGGTCAGTGTTCACAGATATTGGGTCAAAACTATAGAGGTCTGGAGATAGGGAGCATACTGACCTCTATCACAGAGCTTGCATCCCTGTCAGAGAGTGAAATGTTGGCCAAATTGGTGAGAGGTCCACTGGTAAGAAGAGTTATCTTGTCACCTGGACAAAGTTGCCTCCTGACAGACTGCCACACTTCAAAAGCCAGTGGCTGCCGATGCTCCGGATCATCTGAGCTTTCAGGAGTGTACCTGTGTCAATATTCCGTGCCATCGTCACATTTTTGTTCAAATGAAGTGAATGCGGAATTTTTTCTTTACCTTCTAGGGCTTATTGGCAATAACCGAGCCAGTCCATACAATGTATCTGAGTCGATAAATCCACCACTGCCCACGGGAATAGCATAGGCATTGTCGCAACCAAGGGTTGGGTTGCCCAATGCAGTGGTATTGCCAAGGCCAACTGGAATGTCATCGCGGCCCATCATATGTAGAATGTCATAAACGATATCGATGGTTGCGATGTTCGCCCAGCCGTTGCCGTTGACCAAAACCCCCTAGAATATGTTAGTAAAGTAGTCTTTATTAGAAATTTTTGCTGTTGCATAATGTCCCTTCAACAGATTTCCAATTAAGGTAATATTTTGCCTCACCTTTACATCTATAGCTTCTCTTGGTGTCTTCAATAGATATATAAGGGAAATAAAATCTCCAGGGCTCATGTCCATGTCAAAAATAACTGGCTTTCCCCTGCTCACGTTCATGAAATCTGGCTTATAAAGGACTTCTCTGTAAAATGGGAACTGTTTACTGATGTTAAAGCGACCTGATTGCCTAGGGAGATTTAGGACCTGGTGAAGGAAAGAGTTCAGTTAAAATTTATGCATATGATTTCTCATACACGATACGTGTTCAAACTGTTTAATTAAATTTGAATGCTGCAATCTTTTAGATACTACTCCAAATGCATGCCAACTGTCAATCATGCATATATACTGCTCACCTCTAGGAAGCTCTTGAAAAATTCCCTATCAAGCGTGCTATTGTTATCCGTGTTTGGCTTTGCGCTCGTGGCAACTCAACCCAAACTCCTTCTGAACCAGCCACTTCCTTGGTGTACCCATCCTATACATAAGGAGAAATGCAAGTTAATGTCCGCCTTTTTGTTTTGCCTTTGGGACCTTTTTTATGCTTGTAAAATTTGCAATAACTGACTGCAGGTTGTGTGCATCCATCGATGCAGAGGCCGGGGGTTCCACCCTTTTTTCAAAAGGAAATACAAGTTAATGATAACTATTCCTTCTGTTCCGAATTACTTGTCATTGGTATGGATGCATCTAGATGTATTTTAGTTCTAGATACATCTATTTCTGCGACGAGTAATTTGGAACGGAGGGAGTACCTGGCATCTTCCTGTGTTGCTTCCCTCCACCAGGCAGAAGCTATCTCTGATCCCAGTCTGGACATGGCCACTGTGAACTCCACCCTCCTTCAGACCAAACTTAGGTGTCGCACGGCCGTCGAAAAACGGGTTCGAGCCGTCGCGCGCACCGTACGGCTTGTTGGAAGTGATCACCGTGATGTTCATGTACTCTAGCTCAGCAAAGTCGTTTCCGCCATTGACCTCGCCATTGCCCATGCTAGAGATCGCCACACCGACTGAGGGAGTCCTGGATTAGGGGGTGTTCGGGTAGCCGGACTATACCTTCAGCCGAACTCCAGGACTATGAAGATACAAGATTGAAGACTTCGTCCCGTGTCCGGATAGGACTTTCCTTGGCGTGGAAGACAAGCTTGGCGATGCGGATATTCAAGATCTCCTACCATTGTAACCGACTTTGTGTAACCCTAACCCTCTCCGATGTCTATATAAACTGGAGGGTTTTAGTCCATAGGACAACTTCATCATACAACAATCATGCCATAGGCTATCTTCTAGGGTTTAGCCTCCTTGATCTCGTGGTAGATCTACTCTTGTACTACCCATATCATCAATATTAATCAAGCAGGACGTAGGGTTTTACCTCCATCAAGAGGGCCTGAACCTGGGTAAAACATCGTGTTCCTTGCCTCCTGTTACCATCCGGCCTAGACGCACAGTTCGGGACCCCCTACCCGAGATCCGCCGGTTTTGACACCGACATTGGTGCTTTCATTGAGAGTTCCTCTGTGTCGTCGCTTTTAGGCCCGATGGCTCCTTCGATCATCAACAACGATGCAGTCCAGGGTGAGACTTTTCTCCCCGGACAGATCTTCGTCTTCGGCGGCTTCGCACTGCGGGCCAATTCGCTTGGCCACCTTGAGCAGATCGAAAGCTACGCCTCTGGCCATCAGGTCAGGTTTGGAAGCCTAAACTATACGGCTGACATCCGCGGGGACTTGATCTTCGACGGATTCGAGCCACAGCCAAGCGCGCCGCACTATCTCGATGGGCATGATATAGCTCTGCCGCCGAACAGCGCCTTGGAGGCCGCACACACATCGGTTCCGACCGTTGATTCGGAGCCTACTGCGCCGATCGAGGATCAGCAGTTGGACGCTGCCTCAGGGGCTGCGATCTCAGAGGCGATCGAGCCGAACTCCAGCTCCGCACTCCGCATGGCCCGTGACTTCGAGGAGCCGGATTCCTCTCCGAACTCCGAGCCCCCCGCGCCCCTGCCGATCGAATCCGATTGGGCGCCGATAATGGGGTTCACCGCCGCGGACATCTTTCAGCACTCGCCCTTCGACGACATCCTGAATTCTCTAAAGTCTCTCTCTTTATCAGGAGAGCCCTGGCCGGACTACAGTCAGCAAGGTTGGGATACGGACGATGAAGAAATTCAAAACCCACCCACCACCCACTTCGTAGCCACTGTCGACGACTTAACCAACATGCTTGACTTTGACTCCGAAGACATCGACGGCATGGACGACGATGCAGGAGACGAACAAGAACCAGCACCTATAGGGCGCTGGAAGGCCACCTCGTCATATGACATATATATGATGGACACTCCAAAGGATGGAGATGGCGATGGAACAGCGGGGGACGATACCTCTAAAAAACAGCCCAAGCGCCGGTGTCAGCGGCGCCGCTCTAAATCCCGCCAAAGCAAAAACAGTGATTCCGGCACGGGAGATAATACTACTCCGAACAGCGCCGAAGAACACCCCCTCCAGCAAGATTCAACACAGGAGGACAGACAAGCCAGCCCTCACGAGAGGGCGGCGGACCAAGAGGCTGAGGACGATAATAATACGCCTCCCTCCGAAGACGAGGCAAGCCTCGACGACGACGAGTTCGTCGTGCCAGAGGATCTCGCCGAACAAGAGCGTTTTAAACGCAGGCTTATGGCCACGGCAAGCAGCCTCAAGAAAAAGCAGCAACAACTTAGAGCTGATCAGGATTTGCTAGCTGACAGATGGACTGAAGTCCTTGCGGCCGAAGAGTATGAACTCGAACGCCCCTCCAAGAGTTACCCAAAGCGCAGGCTGCTACCCCGACTAGAGGAGGAAGCACCTACATCACCAGCGCATGACATGGCCGACCGGCCACCTCGTGGCCGCGACAGAGAGGCCTCTTGGCCCTCCGCTCAAGCCATGCCCCGACGCCGCGTCAAGCATACTAAGGCACGGGAAAATGCGCCCGACCTGCACGACATACTGGAGGACAAGGCAAGGCAAACAAGATCGATCTACGGATCACGCAGGCGCCCCACGACACGTGACGGTGATCGTCACTCCGGATGCAATAAATCCGGCCGGGCCGAACTCAACAGACAAAGCTCCTTCGAGCTGCGTCGTGATATAGCCCAATACAGAGGCGCCGCACACCCACTATGCTTCACAGATGAAGTAATGGATCATAAAATCCCTGAGAGCTTCAAACCCGTAAACATCGAATCGTACGATGGCACAACAGATCCTGCGGTATGGATCGAGGATTATCTCCTTCATATCCACATGGCCCGCGGTGATGATCTACACGCCAGCAAAGACCTCCCACTCAAACTTAAGGGACCGGCCCAGCATTGGCTTAACAGCTTGCCAGCAGACTCAATCGGTTCTTGGGAGGACCTGGAAGCCGCATTCCTTGACAACTTCCAGGGCACTTATGTGCGACCACCGGACGCCGATGACCTAAGCCACATAATTCAGCAGCCAGAGGAATCGGCCAGGCAATTCTGGACACGGTTCCTAACAAAGAAAAACCAGATAGTCGACTGTCCGGACGCAGAGGCCTTAGCGGCCTTCAAGCATAATATCCGTGACGAGTGGCTTGCCCGGCACCTGGGACAGGAAAAGCCGAAATCTATGGCAGCCCTCACGACACTCATGACCCGCTTTTGCGCGGGAGAAGATAGCTGGCTAGCTCGCAGCAACAATTTAACCAAGAACCCTGGTAATTCGAATACCAAGGACAAAAGCGACAGGTCGCGTCGGAACAAACAAAAGCGCCGCGTTAACAGCGACAGCAACGAGGATACGTCAGTTAATGCCAGATTCCGAGGCTACAAATCCGGTCAACGGAAAACGCCATTCAAAAGAAATACTCAGGGCCCATCCAGTTTGGACCGAATACTCGACCGCTTGTGCCAGATACATGGCACCCCCGAAAAGCCAGCCAATCACACCAACAGAGACTGTTGGGTGTTTAAGCAGGCAGGCAAGTTAAGAGCCAAAAACAAAGACAAGGGGCTGCATAGCGATGACGAGGAGGAGCCCAGGCCGCCGAACAACAGTGGACAGAAGGGATTTCCCCCGCAAGTGCGGACGGTGAACATGATATACGCAACCCACATCCCCAAGAGGGAGCGGAAGCGTGCGTTATGGGACGTATATGCGATAGAGCCAGACGCCCCAAAGTTCAACCCATGATCCTCCTGTCCGATCACCTTTGATCGAAGGGACCACCCCACTAGCATCCGCCACGGCGGCTTTGCCGCATTGGTTCTAGACCCAATCATTGACGGATTTCATCTCACAAGAGTCCTCATGGACGGCGGCAGCAGCCTGAACCTGCTTTACCAGGATACAGTGCGAAAAATGGGCATAGATCCCTCGAGGATCAAGCCCACCAAAACGACCTTTAAAGGCGTCATACCAGGTGTAGAAGCCAACTATACAGGCTCAGTCACACTGGAAGTGGTCTTCGGATCTCCGGATAACTTCCGAAGCGAGGAGTTAATCTTCGACATAGTCCCGCTCCGCAGTGGCTATCACGCACTGCTTGGGCGAACCGCATTCGCAAAATTCAACGCGGTACCGCACTATGCATACCTCAAGCTCAAGATGCCAGGCCCTAGAGGAGTAATCACGGTCAATGGGAACACTGAACGCTCCCTCCAAATGGAGGAGCACACGGCAGCGCTCGCAGCAGAAGTACAAGGCAGCCTCTCTAGGAAGTTCTCCAGTTCGGCCTTCAAAAAGCCGGACACTGTCAAGCGCGCCAGGAGTACCCTACAACAAGACCGCCTGGCACCTTCTGAGCTAGCGTAGCAATGCGGCCCCAACCCTAGCCCTCGCGATATAGCGGAACCAGTGCTTCGCGTACATAACTACGCTCTTAAAATACCATGGGCACAGGGGAAGGGGCACTATCACGGCACGCCCGAAATATGGCTTAAACCGCACCAGGGGCTGCCGTATTCCTTTTTTTCTTTTTTCTCTTACTCTCAGGACTCCATACTTCGGATGACCCGTTCGGCAATTCAACTGCCGCACAAACGATGCAAGATCCAGGAAAGCAGACAAGCCATGCCGCATTATGGAACTCCCAGGTGGTCTCTATTGCGAGCAGTATACCTATTTTTTAATACAATTCCGCGGCCTGCCCTTGGCCAGGACATGTTAAATAGTCCAATTTCTTTTGCTCATCGCACTATTTGTATCGTTCCGCTTTCATAGCAGCCTTTCTATAAACAATGCATAGTTTTTTGTCTATTTTTTGCATTATCCTCTTTTTATATATATGTTTATCAATAACATGCTGCATCCGTACACTGTGGTATGACAAAAATACGCCAGGGGCTTAAGTACCCATCAATATGGCGTGAGAAGTCCGTACACTTTCACAAGTGCGGCACCCCGAACTTATAGCACTATATGCGTCGGCTCCGAATCATGATTTGGGTCAATAGTTGGGTTTGCCGGCTCCTATGTTTTGGTGCCTTATGTTCCGCTATATCGGCTAAGGTAGCACTAGGAGAATGCGATTGTGCCCCAGTTGAGCTGGGCTGAGCACCTCAGTAGAGAAAGCTAAAACTGACTGTCATGATGAGGCGAGAGACCGGTCGCTGTTCGAGAGGTTTTTCGAGTCCTTAAAGACTTATGCCGCTTCGAGCGAGGAACCGGCTTTGTCCGGCCAAGGCGTGGATAGCGCCCCGAACTCGGTCTTCCGAATACTAGGGGCTTCGCCGAAATTTAAAATTATAGAGTTCTATGGCTAAGTGAGAGTGTTCAAGCATTATAGTCCGATTGCCTTGTTCGTTGTGCTGAGCGCCTCCCTCGACGGACCCAATCATGGGAAAAAGAGCGCTCAGGTTTATCCCGAACACCCCAGCACTAGTGGCATGGGAGCAGAAGCCGACGACTGGCCATCTCTCAATTTTTTGATAAACGACCGCACAGAAAGTAATATTTTAAATTCAAGCATTGCTTAGCGCATATGAACAAGTTTTCAGCGCACAGGATAACACGAGCGAGTTCATTCAAAAATTACATCCTTGGTGCATTCATCCGCCATAAGGCGGGAACCGGCCAGAACATCCTTGTAATAGTTCTCGGACTTGCGATGCTCCTTCCCCGGCGGCGGCCCGTCCCTCACAAGCTTCTCACCGTCCAGCTTACCCCAGTGCACCTTTGCACGGGCAAGGGCCCTACGTGCACCTTCGATGCAGACGGAGTGCTTGATGATCTCGAGCCTTGGACAAGGCTCCACCAGCCGCCGCACTAGTCCGAAGTAGCTCCCAGGCAGGGCCTCTCCAGGCCACAGCCGAACTATGAAGCCCTTCAGGGCCTGTTCGGCCGCCTTGTGGAGCTCGACCAGCTGCTTCAGATGGTCGCTCAAGGGCACAGGGTGTCCGGCCTCAGCGTACTGAGACCGGAACACCTTCTCCGTCGAGCTGCCTTCCTCGGCTCGGTAGAATGCGGCGGCATCGGATACACTGCGGGGAAGATCTGCGAATGCCCCTGGAGAGCTCCGGATTCGGGTAAGTAACAAGTAGTTTACTTTTATATGTCTGCTTTGCATAGAGAATGCCTTACCCGCCGCTATCTTCTTCACCGCATCCAATTCCTGGAGGGCCTTCTAGGTTTCGGCCTTGGCAGATTTGGCAGTTTTAAGGGCCGCAGCAAGCTCGGACGCTCGCGTCTTCGAGTCGAGCTCCAAACTCTCATGTTTTTTCATGAGAGCCTGAAGCTCTTGCTGCACCTCACCGACCTGCGCCTCAAATTTCTCCCGCTTGGCGCGCTCCGTGGCCGCTCTCTTCTTGGCCTCGGACAGCGCCTGCTTGAGGGTCGCCACCTCAGCTGTGGCCCCTACAATAAACAGTATACTCCTGTCATTTTTTGCAATCGCGTCTTCTTATAGGCATTTTTTCTATAAGGTATCTCTTACCTTCTTTCTCCTCGAGCTGCCGTTTGGCAAGGCCGAGCTCTTGCTCGGTCCGCTCGAGGCCCTACTTCAGGGCATCCACCTCCGCAGTCTGTGCGGCGGTGGCCAGCAGCGAAGCCTGCATACGTATATTGACTCTTTTTTAGTTAGACTCCTGCGATATTTAATAGATCCTCTATTCGGCTTTTCTTTCCGAATGCCAAACAAAGCATCAGGGGCTACTGTCTATGCGGTAATATTTTTACATATTTTTACTTACCTCGAAGCCTGTTAGAAGGCTAGCACAAGCTTTAGTCAGTCCGCTTTTGGCGGACTGAACCTTCTGGACCACCGTACTCATAATGGTACGGTGCTCCTCGTCGATGGAGGCGCCCTTAAGCACCTCCAGCAGATTGTCCGGCGCCTCCAGTTGGGCGGAGGACGCCGGCTCAATAGGCTTGCTCCTCTTGGCAGGAGTTCGCCTGCCGCGGTCCAGAACCATTGATGATTCCGACGCGGTGTCCGGCTTAAAGCCGGACTTGAAGCCCTAGGGGGTCTTGTCCCCTTTACTCCTGGAGTCCGGGAGGTCGCCTCGCGGCTCCTCCTGGACCACCTCCTCTTGCCCCGGAGCTTGTCGCGACGCCACTTCGGCGTCATCCACAACGCAGGGGGAGGCAGCGGGCGGAACTGAATTCACGTCCGATGAATCCAGGGAGCCGCTCGACGACTCGTTGAGCCCGTCCTTGGGCGGGCTGCATGATTATATTCGACATCAGGGAAAGCTGTGCAACAAAAGGAATATCACGAGTTACTCTGGTATCCGAAAACTTATGATTTCGCGGACGCTTGGCCCTATCCGGCCACTCCTCTTCGTCCTCGTCGGTGTCGGGGGCGTAGTCCGGCGGAGGGGTTTTCCTCTTCTTGGACCCCTCGGCCTCCCCTACTAGGGTGGCCTTCCTCTTCTTTCCTCCCCCCACTGGAGGAGGAGAGGTTTCTTCTTCCTCCTCCTCGTCTTCACGGGAGGAGTGTGTCTCGGACTCGTCGGACGATGAGTCCGACACCACCATATGTCGGGAACTCTTTCGAGTCCCCGTGGCCTTCTTCTTCTTGGCCTTCTTCTCCGGCACCACATAAGGTGCCGGAACCAGCAGCTTCACTAGGAGACAGTGGCTGGGTATTCGGGCAAGGGAGCCGGACAGTTAATCAGTCCGGACTTCGCCTGCCAATCCTGTCAAAGGTGAGGGAGTTTAGATCCCGCATAGAGTCAAACTATGAAGAAAACTTAACATCTTGTAAAAGATGAAAATATTTTACCTCGCCAACAGGACGCTGCGAGCTGAATCCGCGGTCTTCGGAGGTGGATGTGGGAGCCTCGGCGCCTTGGTTAGCCCCTTCCAGACATCTTCGTACGTCATGTCGAAGAGCCTGCTCAGAGTTCGGTGCTGCGCCGGGTTGAACTCCCACAAATTGAAGTCCCGTTCTTGACACGGAAGGATCTGGCGGACGAGCATGACCTGGACTATGTTGACAAGCTTGAGCTGCTTGTTCACTAGGGACTGGATGCATTTTTGCAGTCCGGTCACCTCTTCTTTGTCGCCCCACGACAAGCCCGTCTCCTTCCAGGACGTGAGCCGTGTAGGGGGTCCGGATCGGAATTCAGGGGCTGCGATCCACTTCGGATCGCATGACTCGATGATGTAAAACCACCTTGACTGCCACCCCTTCAAGGTCTCCACGAAGGAGCCCTCGAGCCATAGGACGTTGGCTATTTTGCCCGCCATGGCACCTCCGCACTCTGCCTGGTTCCTGCGTACCACCTTTGGCTTGACGTTGAAGGTCTTGAGTCAGAGGCCGAAATGGGGGCGAATGCAGAGGAAAGCCTCGCACACGACGATAAACACTGAGATATTGAGGATGAAGTTCAGGGCCAGATCGTGGAAGTCTAGGCCATAGTAGAACATGAGCCCGCGGACAAATGGGTGGAGAGGAAAACCCAGTCCGCGGAGGAAGTGGGGAAGAATATTACCCTCACATGGGGCCTTGGGGTGGGGAGAAGCTGCCCCTCCTCAGGAAGCCGGTGCGCGATGTCTTTGGACAGGTATCCGGCCTTCCTTAGCCTTTTGACATGGCCCTCCGTGACGGAGGAGACCATCCACTTGCCTCCCGCTCTGGACATTGTTGGAGAAGGTTGAGGTAGGAAGTGCGGGCTTGGGCGCTGGAGCTCGGGTGCGCAGAAAATGGATAGGCAAAGGAGGAAGAAGGCGTAGGTAAAAAGGTGGATCCTTATCCCCTTATATGAGCGGATGCGACTATGCATCCCCACCAGCCTAGTAAAACTCGCTTGCCTCCCAAGCGCCGTGATAAATGGCGCGGTTGGGTTACCCACGTCCGTATTGATGAGAATCCCATAAATGGGGGACACGATCTCTGCTTTGACAAGACGTGCCAAGGAAACCGCCTCGCAAAACACGCTGAGGTGGAAAAGTGAAAACGATTCGAATAAAGGCTTGGCCGTAGTGTGATGTCACGCTGCGGAATACATCAGCAGATTAGATTTGTGTTAATATTATTCTCTCTGTGGCAATATGTGAAAACTTATTTTGCAAAGCCGGACACTACTCTTGGTGTTTACAAACTTTTATGAAGAATTTGGAGGAGGAACCCGCCTTGCAATGCCGAAGACAATCTACGCGCCGGACTCGTTGTCATTGAAGTATGGTTCAGGGGCTACTGAGGGAGTCCTGGATTAGGGGGTGTTCGGGTAGCTGGACTATACCTTCAGCCGAACTCCAGGACTATGAAGATACAAGATTAAAGACTTCGTCCCGTGTCCAGATGGGACTTTCCTTGGCGTGGAAGGCAAGCTTGGCGATGCGGATATTCAAGATCTCCTACCATTGTAACCGACTTTGTGTAACCCTAACCCTCTCCGGTGTCTATATAAACCGGAGGGTTTTAGTCCGTAGGACAACTTCATCATACAACAATCATACCATAGGCTAGCTTCTAGGGTTTAGCCTCCTTGATCTCGTGATAGATCTACTCTTATATTACCCATATCATCAATATTAATCAAGCAGGACGTAAGGTTTTACCTTCATCAAGAGGGCTCGAACCTGAGTAAAACATCGTGTTCCTTGCCTCCGGTTACCATCCGGCCTAGACGCACAGTTTGGTACCTCCTACCCGAGATCTGCCGGTTTTGACACCGACACCGACGGTAAAAGAATCCCACGGGTAAAACCCTTGCAGTAATTGATGAATTGAGATATTTGTGTAGCTAGGATGGACAAAATGGAAGAGTTTGAATTGAATTGAGAGCTTGCCGTGCTGCCATGGAGGCCGGGCGCGGGCCTTCTGAGTCTCCTCAGGACCTGGTCCAGCGACTGGAAGCAGTAGCGCGCCTCGGGCGTGCTCTGCCATTGCCGGCCGAACTCTGCGAAGAACTCCTCAGTGACCGGGATTCTGTTGGTGGCGTCGAGTGGGACGAGCGTGACGGGGACGCCGGAGTGGAGCACCACGTAGGCGGCGAAGGGGTCGCAGAACATGTTGAACTCCGCGAATGGGTTGGTGTCGTCGGCGGTGAAGAGGTTCCCCGGCACCCGCACGCCGCCGCCGGAGACGTAGACGCGCTCGACGTTGCGCCTCAGGTGCGGGTGCGCCCAGTACAGCTCTGAAGATGGTTTGGTGGCAGGTGGCTGCGGCGGCCTCATACCCGGCAGGCGTCCTGGTTGGGGAGTGTGCCGGACTGGTAGGTACCCCATACCCGGCAGGCGTCCTGGTTAGGACCTCAGGTCTTAGATGTTTAGGTTTGGCTGCGATATCTGTTTGGTATTAGGCCCAGACTATCAGCGCCCCTTCATCGATTGGATAGGTGTAGCGACAGTTGTTGCTGAGAAAGTGGCTTTAGTCTTGCTGTTGTATATCTTTGTAAGGTCTTGTGAGAATAATTAATAAAGTGGCCGTATGCATCGCCCAGATGCAGAGGCCGGGGGTCATCCTCCTTTTCTAAAAAAAAGGTGCGGGTGCGCCGTGAGGAGGAGCGCGGCGTTGGTCAGGGCCCGTAAGAGGAGCAGCGTGGTGGGGCCGGCCGACACCGTGTCCACCATCACCTGCTGCGCCGTGGGCTGCCGGAGCGGCTCGTACTGCCGGGGTCCCCGCGGGAGGAAGCCCCTCCGGACGCCGGAGTTGGTGTCGGTGTCCAGGCGCCCGTCGTGGCTTCCCGGGGGGATGGCCTGCCGGTACCGGCAGCCGCCCGCCGTGGACGGTGGACATGCCCTGCCGTACATACGTATTTTTACATGTCGGTAAATGGTAATGAGTAGCATGCCGGCGGCCGAGTCATCGATCAATGCATTTCTCATGTTGTTAGTAGTACCTGGTCTATGAGAGGGAGGTAGCCGCCGACGTCGGGGTGTATCTCGCCGGCGTCCGATATGCCTCCGTCGCCGCCCACGCCGACGGCGATGTCGTCGCGGCCCATCATGTAGAGGATGTCGTAGAGCTGGTTGATCCCGTGGCCGGCGTCGATCCATGCGTTGGCGTTGATGGTAATGGCCTACGACAGACAGTGTAGGTTCACATCACAACTTACCGACGGGGTCAGCAGAACATTCCATTTCCAGCATGCATGTGAGCGCGGCGACGACGAGTGGCATGGCACCAAATTACCTTGACGTCGAACTTGGACCGGTCCTGCTTGAGGACGTAGAGCAGCGCGAAGAGGTCCTCGGTGTCCATGTCCGTGTCCACCAGGATCCTCCTCGGCACCGGCGCCCCCGCCGCGGCAACGGCGACTACGGCAAAGAGTGACACCAGGGCCACGGCCGCCGTCCATGACCGTGAACTCTTCCTCCTCGCCTGCTCCATGGGAAGGAGGCGGTGCTTCGAACTTGCCAGTTGATGCCTGACTCGAGCTCGAGCTATGCCTTTCGGTGTGTGCGCCTCTTATGGGAGATGGCTCAGCCCCTCCTCCCCTTAGGCATTAATGGAATAATGGTAGCTTGTCGATCGGCTACAGTTGTGTACATGCGGGTGCGCGATTGATTGTTACACAAATGCAAAGGCAGGCACGTTTCTTGGGCTACGATCGATCGGTTTCTGATGGTACGCATGGCACGAGGAGCACAGTTTCATCACGACAGGGAAGGATTCGTGTCCGTCTATCGTATGGCCATGCGGGACTTGATCGTACTTTTTTCGGACTTCCGTGTAGTTGGGCTGGCTACGCAACTGCCCGCATCCATGTCAGCAGACCCAACCCCCCCCCCCCCTCCAGTCCGCGGACAGATGCGAGAACAAATTTACGAATCAGCGTTGAACACACCCTTACAAACATGCAAAAACCGCCTGCCTTATGAGCAGTTGAACAATTCAGCACATTCCTAGCTGATGTAAGGAATTGAATGCACACAAGTACACATACATGGTTATAATTGTGTGGTTAGGTATATTAGGACGGTACATATGTGTGGTTGTGCGATGATGGGTCGACAGATGGTGGCAGCACAAAGCGATGTCTGGTGGTGCTTTTTGAGTGCATATGCACGAGTTTCAGAGATGAAAACTCTAGGTACAACCTTCATTAGTTGAACCTGGCTCGTGCGCCATTCACTTCTTGGATCCGTTGTTACTGAAGCACCTCTATGGAGCACTTCTTGAAGGCGTTGTTACTGAAGCACCTCTTGTTGTCTGGGGTTGCCATCATTAATGGTGGTGGTGGTTGTTGTTTGTTGTAACTGTTATGTCAGGTCGCTTTTTTATATTTGTCATAATTTGTTATGTGCATCTTTGATGTCTTGAGTAAATCTTAAGTCGTGTTGATGCAGAGGCTAGATATAATTGATACTAATATCTTCCCTTTACCAAAAGAAAACACACACATCACGCATAAAAAACAGACCCCGCGTCGTCCTTGTGGGCGACTCGAGTGGCGGCTTGATCCCTTTTTTCTGGAAACCCTCTCGTGAGACCTCCCCTCGCCATCGCGGGCTAGCGCCGTCGGGCTTGTCCTCGAGGCTGATGATGGTGGCGGCTTCCACTCCCGTGGCTCTTTGGGCGACATTTGATGAGGTGTGAAGGCTGATGCTGCAGTAGCGGCACTGGTGCTCCACGTATCCCGCGGAAGCATGGTTGGGGACGACCAGATCGGCACGATGGTGCCTACCGCCGCCGCTCATGGATGCCATAGAGAGGGAGCGTTCATCATTGGAAGTGGCCGCTTGTGGCGCAGTCATCTTCCTTGATAGGAGGATGGGAGCATGGAATACATATGATTGAGTGGGTGTTCCCGGGTCGTGCTTCTGACTCGCTCTTCAAATTTCTTGCCTTCTTGCAGTACTGGCATCCGCTCGCTAGGCCGAGGGATCGTGATCGTCTTTAGCTCTTGCTGGACGCCCTGGTGTCTACCGCGCGTCGGCTCTCCGCCCGCCTGCCCGCCTGCTTCGTAGCTTGCCCCTGGTGGCCTTTGTCGTTTCTGTTTCTTTCATTTGGGCGTCTTTGTGTTGTGGCCCCAGCTTTTCTCTTTTATGACTTTGTTTGAGACGTGGTTGTACGGACGTATGCTTTATCTATAAAGCAGGGCGAAAGCCTGTTTCGAGAATACATATGATTCTCCTCATCCATGGTTGTGTCTTGCCTCTTCCTCCATCCCGCGCAGCCCGGGCGGTGCATACAACCTGGGAGGTGTTGACCACCCATGCTAGGGACGCTACTCCTCGGGTGACTCTTTGGTGTTGATGCGTGGCAAGTTGAGGTGGTGGACAAGTGCGGTTGTCGCCGCTGTCGCTCGCCTCCCCAGCAGGGAGGCGATGGTCATGGTGGTCCTCCACTCGGGCTTGGGCGCAAGGTCCGACGATGCCGTGAATATGGCCTGCATGCTACTGGGCAGTTGTCGGTTGGACGATGGTCATCTGAGGGACTTCGACATGTATGATCTGCGTCCATAGGCGAGGACGGCGGAGCTAGTGGCAGTGCATGCAACTATCAACTATATCATATAATACAGATTAGTCATTTGTTGCCACTTGTGAGGATGGTGCGGGGCTTCCGGAGTGTCCCCTACTCGGGATTTTGTGGGTGCCACCGTCCTTCCTCCTCGTGAAAGACTTCGTCAAGGTGGTGATGAGAGGCTCTTATCGCATCTCGTCAACCTACTACTCATGGGGGCTTGGCCATCACTCGTCATAAGGACCGTACACATATGCATCTATTGGGATTGAGGAAAGTGATGAAGACAATATAGGATGACTTCAATTGGTCAGAGTCTTGAGCTCCAAGGTGAAACCCTATGTCTAACTCTAGGTGGGCATACCTGGCAATGGCGGAGTTCTTTGCGTCGTTACGCTGATGAAAACCCACGATCTGATCTCGGTTGTTGGATTCGGCGATGGCGACACTTGAACATCGTTCCCTTCTTGGAGGCGTTGCATTGGAGAGCCTTTCTTGGAGTCCTTGTGCTGTCAAGGGACGGTTGGTGTCGGTCACTGTTGTATATTGTCAGTCGTTGTTTCCATTGCTTTGGTTTTTTCTCTCCATCCGCCTAGACATAGGTTCGGCCTTGTATGACTTTGCTCTTTGCCGGTGTGATCGTTTAGGTGCGTGTTTCGTGTTGGTTTTGTGCATCCTATTTATGCAGAGGCTAGGTGTGTACTCGTTATTATTGTATCCCTCCATGCTAGACTATGAGTCAATAAAAAACACACAATTTATCAATAAAATGTTGTGCATATGAATTGAATTTACTGTTTGTCCTGTATTAACATGTCCTCGGGGTGTTCTTGTGCTCGCTAAATGTTCTGCTATGTATCATGTATTAAAAATGAGTTGTACCCCATCTTTGAGAGTCCAATTACGTGCAGTCATCATTAGAGTCCTAAAGTCTGAATCTTTTCCCGGTGACTAACTGTGAGCAAGCTTTCACCGGCATTTGTGATTAATATATTTGGTATTTATTGTATTTACAATATATAGATTTTAAAATTTCTTGTTGCTCTCAATGTAAAGTCATGGATTTTCTGTAAGCTACAACCTTTACATATTAATAGAAATGTAATGATGTTGCATAGAATCGCAGGCAACTGACAACTTGAATTTTAAAGCAAAACAAACAATATCTCTCAAGTGCCAAAATCAATCGAACCCATCTTGAGAAGGTGAATCCAACGCATCAGTGCTCCTTCATAAAAGTGTAACTCTATTAAATCTTCCTTTTACTTTGACGCTAAGATGACTAAATATTCTATTCTCCATGTGGACTTTTTGGTATCTAATTTTTAATTCTTCTTAAGCTGTACCACTATAAGAATCTGTTGTGTCCAGGCCCTGAATTATTTGGTGGCCTGCTCCAAATTGCCTTTTGTTCTTCAAAGCTCGCAACGATGGCAGACTGTTTCTTGTTCGTTAAAGAATTTGCCAATCGATTGTAATATATTTCAACATTGAAATCACTTAACACATGCACCAGCTTTGTACTCTGCTTGCTGATCACAATCTGCCCATCCGTGCTTTTCATTGTATCGGCAAGGACGCTTATTCGCTTCACCTTTAAAGTTGATTTCAGGTCAGATCCTTGAACCATGTAAACCGCACCAAGAACTTCTCCCAAAAATATATCCTGAAAACACGAAAAGTTGCAGATAATTCTTAAATTTGAAATAAAATTATATCTGCAAAGAAAATAATTTTAAATTTTACAGCGAGTATCAACTATCAAGTATGTGCGCAAAAAACAGGGTGATTTGCTGTCTGTTACCACATGGTGATACAGCTTCTTTTTGCTCCGAAGATCCTTCAATAGTGACAACAACTCTTGGACAAAATTTGATTCAGGAGTTTGCCGGGTTTGCTCGAAGGCATCCAGGACAGCCCTGAATGAAGCAGCTTTTCGTTGCATTGTAAGGGGAATGAGTGTGATATTCAGATTGGATTCCAGGACTGTTTTTGCAGCCAGTGGATCAAGAAACATGTTTAACTCTGCGTATCTGTTCGATGGAACAGTGAACACATTCCCCTTCTCATGACCTCCATCTCTGATGAGCCCTCCAACAACATAAATTCTCTGCACATGGAGAAAATGTGTTGAGCAAGATCTTTTCACAGATATTGGGTCAAAACTATAGAGGTCTGGAGATAGGGAGCATACTGACCTCTATCACAGAGCTTGCATCCCTGTCAGAGAGTGAAATGTTTGCCAAATTGGTGAGAGGTCCACTGGTAAGAAGAGTGATCTTGTCCCCTGGACCAAGTTGCCTCCTGACAGACTGCCACACTTCAAAAGCCAGTGGCTGCCGATGTTCTGGATCATCTGTACTTTCAGGAGTGTATCTGATCATGCGATCGATAACCGTGTAAATATTTTGCGCCATTTTCAGTTATCACACTTCTATTCAAATGAAGCAAATGCAGAACTTTTTCCTTACCTTCTAGGACTTCTTGGCAATAACCGAGCCAGTCCATACAATGTATCGGAGTCGATAAATCCACCACTGCCCAACGGAATAGCATACACATTGTTGCAACCAAGGGTTGGATTCCCCATTGCAGTGGTATTGCCAAGGCCAACTGGAATGTCGTCGCGGCCCATCATATGTAGAATGTCATAAATGATATCGATGCTTGCGATATTCGCCCATCCATTGCCATTGACCAAAACTCCCTATAATTAGTCAGTAAAGTAGCTTTCATCAGTAACTTGGCTGTTTAACAGTACAGCATAAAGTTCATTTAACAGATTTTCAGTCAAAGTATACTTTCCCTCACCTTTAGATCTATAACTTCTCTTGGTGCCTTCAAGAGATATATAAGAGAAACAAAATCTCCAGGGCTCATGTCCATGTCAAAAATAACTGGCTTTCCCCTGCTCACGTTTATGAAATCTGGCTTATAAAGAACTTCCCTGTAATATGGGAATTGCGTACTGATGTTAAATCGACCAGCTTGTTTAGCGAGATTTAGGACCTGATGAAGGAAAGAGTTCAGTTAGGGGACATCAATTTAGGACCTGAAGAAAAGAGTTCAGTTAGGGGACAGCTATTTGGACCTGACCAAAAGAGTTCAGTTAGGTGGCAGCAATTTAAGAAATTTATGATTCCTCGTAGACAGAGTGAAATTTAGTTACACAATCTGGATGCATATTCTTCTGAAGTGTCTATGCATGTTCAAACTGTTCAATTTAATTTAAATGCTGCGCTCTTTTAGATACTAAATTAGCACGCAAACTCCACTCCAATTGCTAATCATGCATATATACTGCTTAGTGCTTTACCTCTAGGAAGTTCTTGGAAAATTCCCTATCAAACGCGCTATTGTAAACCGGGTTTGGCTTCGCGCTCGTGGCAACACGAACGCGGACTCCTTCTGAACCAGTCACTTCCTTGGTGTATCCATCCTATAAGGAGAAATGCAAGTCACTGTGAATTTATACTACTCTTACATGGGATTTTGTTTTTTGGCATTGGTGACACATAGAGATATCTTACCTGGCATCTACCTGCGTTGCTTCCCGGCACCAAGCAGAAACTATCTCCGATCCCAGTCTGGACATGGCCACTGTGAACACCACCCACCTTCAGACCAAACTTGGGCGTCGCGCGGCCATCGAAAAACGGGTTCGAGCCGTCGCGCACGCCGTACGGTTTGTTGGAAGTGATCACCGTGATGTTCATGTACTCTAGCTCAGCAAAGTCATTTGCGCCATTGGCGTCGCCATTGCGCATGCTAGAGAAAGCCACACCGGCGGCAAAGGAATCCCACATGTAATAGCCCTGCAGTTACAAGAAAAGAAAAACATTATCATAATTGATGAATTGAAATCTTTAATGACAAGGATGTAAAAAATGGAAAAGATTTTGAATTGGATGGAGAGCTTGCCGTGCTGCCATGGAGGCCGGGAGCCGGCCTTCTGTGTCTCCTCAGGACTAGGTCGAGCGACTGGAAGCAGTAGCGCGCCTCGGGCGTGGTCTGCCACCGCCGGCCGAACTCGGCGAAGTACTCCTCGGTGACCGGGATGGTGTTGGTGGCGTCGAGAGGGACGAGCGTGACGGGGACGCCGGAGTGGAGCACCTGGTAGGCGGCGAAGGGGTCGCCGAACACGTTGAACTCCGCGAACGGGTTGGCGCCGTAGGCGGTGAAGAGGTTCCCCGCCACCCTTACGCCGCCGCCGAGGACGTAGACGCGCTCCACGTTGCGCCTCAGGTGCGGGTGCGCCATGAGGAGGAGCGCGGCGTTGGTGTGGGTCCCAAAGAGGAGCAGCGTGGTAGGGCCCGCCGACACCGTGTCCACCATCACTTGCTGCGCCGTGGGCTGCCGGAGCGGCGCGTACCCCCGGTGGCCCTGCGGGAGGAAGCCCCTACGGAGGCCGCCGTTGGTGTCGGTGTCGAGGCGCCCGCCACGGCGTCCCGGCGGGACGGCTTGCCGGTATCGGCAGCCGCCCACCGTCGACATGCCCTGCCGTACGTAATCTTTTTAGCAAGCTTGTAAATTAATAATGGTAATTCGTGGCTTCGGCGCTTCGCCGGCCGCCGATTCATCGATCAGTACGTACCTGGTCTATCAGGGGGAGGTAGCCGCCGACGTCGGGGTGTATCTCTCCAGCCTCCGATATGCCGCCGTCGCCGCCGACGCCGACGGCAATGTCGTCGCGGCCCATCATGTAGAGGATGTCGTAGAGCTGGTCGACGCCGTGGCCGGCGTCGATCCATGCGTTGGCGCTGATGGTAATGGCCTACGCACAGTGTACGTACGTTCACATCACAACTTATCAGAGTAATGCACTACTACTAGTAGAGTCTAGAGAGGGAGAGAAAATCCGACGCAGTCAAAGGCCAAGATGCGCCATCGTTGTCCTATCTAAATGGCTTCCTCTTTTCCTCTCCAAAGATTGAACGCCTTCCTCTTTCTCTCTCTGAGAAGAGTGTAAACCGCCTCTCCTTTTACAAACCTATAATTAACTAATCGGCAATGTCGACAATGCAAACAATCATTCGAGCCGGCGCACGCGCGCATGCATACGACGATGGAGAGATCCAGCGGCCGTTTTCCACCAAAAGGTAACGTATATGCACGAGCGAACACGACCGGGCCGATGCGATCAGCAGAACATTCTGATTCGCAAATACAAAATTTTTAAAAAATCACCAGGACAGATGATCGGAGATCGATTACTGGGAGGCGATTACGAGTGCCACGACGCATAGCATGCAGCACGAGAGCGGGACGGAGGAGGACACGGCACCAAATTACCTTGACGTCGAATTGGGAGCGGTCCTGCTTGAGGATGTAGAGCAGCGCGAAGAGGTCGTCGGTGTCCATGTCCGTGTCCACCAGGATCCTCCTCGGCGGCGGCGCCCCCGCCGCGGCCACGCCGGCGACCGCAAAGAGGGACACCAGAGCCACGGCGGCCGTCCATGACGGTGAACTCGTCCTCCTCGCCTTCTCCATGAGGAGAAGGCGGTGCTACGACTACTACGGACTATACTAGGGGGGCGGTTGCCAGTTGGTGCCTAGCTCTCTAGCTATGGCTTTCTGCATGATGGGTGCGCCTCTTATGGGAGAGAAGATGGTTCGATCGCGTCCTTCTCCGTGGGCATTAATGGGAGGGGATTGGAAACAATTGTATACGGGTACGATTATTAATAACCACAATCACGCAAATGCAAGGATAAGCACGTTTCTTGGACCGTCGACCGATCCATCCATCGACGGCTCGGATCGAAAGCTCGACCCTATTTTGTTTCGACACCATCGTTTCAGATGTGAGGAACTACAAGGGGCATCTCAGGGGTTTATCTAATCGTATATGGTCATGGACACGTTCGAACGTATGCGCGGTCACATCTCTTCTTGTCTTAAACTTCCTACTTTTTTAAGGGCATCCATCTCATTTGTATATGTTAAACATCACGTAATAATCACATCCGTTCGACCACATCTATTCAATGGCCTACATCGCTCTGATGTTTAGCACTAAACACGTTTAGCACCCTCCATTAATAAACAAAATACATAATATCAATGTTAGTAGCATTAGCCAAGTAATTGTATTCTACCTAATATTAACATGCAATTTATATCTTGCTAATATTAACATGGAATACTTCTAATATATATATATATATATATATATATATATATATATATATATATATATATATATATATATAGAATACAATTAATATATTGCTTGATACTAACGTGCATTGCACATACACAATTACTCCCTCCATCTCATAGTGTCAAAAAAGTCTTACATTGTTGGACGGAGGTAGTACTAGTTTACCAAAGTACTTCTAATAAGATAGTATTTGAAAAGACCTTCTCGGATGTGGCATTGGCCGTTGCAACTTGCGAGTCAACGCGTTGTAAGTAGAAGAGGGCATCGTGGTAGCGCGCCATGGCGACCGCCTCGTTGTCTTCCGTATCAGTTGCCTGGACTTTGGCCTCGACGGCGGCCTTGTGGGCAACGTACCGGCGGGCAGCGGGGATGCGTTCATCCCGACACCGGATAGGACATCAAGGGGCATTGGCCATGATCTCCTCGGAGTTGTGGCGGGTGGCAGCCTAGCATTCAGCAACATCAGGGACAACAACGACCCGGTGACGGGCAGCGAATTCCTCCTCCTTGGTGACCCGAAGGGTGGCGCGTACCTCGCTCTTGGCTCGGGAGGCATCATGGGGCGGTGCTCCCTTCCTCCTCCTTAGCTTTAGGCGACACACTCCTCGCGAGTGAGGGCAACGCTAGGGGCGGTGCTCCATGGCATGGCGGATCAATGCGGAGACGGGCAACCCTCTTGGTGGTCTGAAGGGAAACATGGCAAGAAAGAGAGGGTGGCGACATGACGAAGGTGAGGTTGGTGAAGTGTGGCGAACAAAGAGGACAACCGGGGAAAACTTATGGTTTTAGCGGAGGGCTCCAACAGGAAATCAGGCAGAAGGGGAGGGATTCGGGGGTAAATGGAATGGGTGTGCCTCGGGGTGGGGTTTTGGGTAGGGCACGCGTGTCCAACCTGACAGCCCGGACATGTCCGGGCAACCCCGTTTCCTCACGTATGGGTTTGAATTGGGCATTCATAGATCTTCTGGATATTTGGAACAAGTTTGGAAACCTCATTGGGCAATCTTTTTTGTGTCCGCACATGTGCAAACGAACATACGGGGAAAGTGGGCTATGTCCTATGAAAACCAACCAATATTCAGTCCTATTTTTCTTATACAAGTATCCAGGTCTAAGCTTTTTTTTCAAGGAAAAACTTCCAATCTATTCATCAAACATCATGGCAGTACAAAAAGTACCAAAATAAAAAAAATACATCCAATGTCAATAGACCACCTAGCGTCAAGTACAATCATTGGAGTGAGCCGTCATCGCCCCTCACCCACCAAAGCAGGGCAACCCTTGTTATAGTAGACAGTCGAAAAGTCGTCATGCTAAGACCCCAAAGGACTAGAGTAGCAACCATCGCCAATGGGGAGAAGCGTAGATTAGAAAGATCCAACTTAGAGACACACAAATGCAGATGAAGGAAGACCGGATCCATGCAGATTCACCAAAGACAAACACCGACCAAATTCCGCAAGATCCACCGGAGACAACCCTCCACGCGCCCTCCAATGACGTGGGATGCACCACTGGGATGGAGTGTCGTGAAAAGAACTTTATCCCATCTTCAGAGAGCCGTCGCCGCCTCACCTTTTTGAGTAGGACACAAAACCTAAACAGATTAGAAAACACATAAAAGCAAAGTAGGAGCCCTTCGACTGGTAAGGGCCCAGGATCCACCATGCCTCTATGGGCCTAAGGCCACAGGAGACGAGCTGGCCGGAGGCATGAAAACCATAGATGCCTGAAGTCACTTGTGGGAAAAGTTTGGTCAACTGGAACAAGTTTGCTCGCCTGGAAGATATGGGGGATTGGGAATCAAGAACATTGAATGCTTCAGTCGAGCCATGCAGATACATTGGGATTCCGTTGGCATGAAGGGAACAGACCATGGAAAGGATTTGCAACATCATGTGATGACACAAATAGGCAGTTGTTCTACAATTGCACTAAAATTCAGTTGGGAGATGGGAGCATTGCAAGTTTCTGGAAAGGCCAATGGTTTAACAGTGAGGCACCAAATATAGTGGCTCATAAATTGTTCAAATAGGCAAGGTTCAAGAAAGTTACAGTTAAGGATGGGTTGCATACTGGAAGGTGGATGCAAGGGCTCCAAAGAATGGACAATAAGGAGCGGTTGGCTCAGTTTGTCAAATTATGGAAAGGGGTGCAAATGATCAATTTGTTGGCGGAGAAAGACACCATCGTTTGGAATCTCACTGTCAATGGGGCCTACACCACACACTCAGCTTATGAGGCTTAGTTTCTGGCAAAGATTGAACAATCGGGATCGGCAAGGGTGTGGACATGTAAGATGGAAGGAAAAGTGAGGTTTTACACGTGTTTTGCTGCAAAATAGGAACTGGGCGACCGATTGATTGCACGCGAGAGGATGGCCTCACAATGATCTATGCAAACTCTGTGACGAAGAGCTTGAAACCTTTCACTCCTTGCTCTTCAGCATGTACTCATGCGAGGGACTCTCAAATCTCTATTTCATACCATAATCTTTCGATCCCTTTACCCGTTTAACGAAGTGATTGATAGCAGGGCTAGACAAAAAAAAGGTCTCACGAAGAAACAAATCCTTTTTGACCACCATACATTGCGAGGATCAGGAAATAGAATAATCATGAATTTCGTGTAATTGGCCAACCTGCTAAGGTAGCTAAAGTAATGATAAATCTGGTTAATAAAATAGATCCTAATGAAAGTCCATCGACTCTCAGTCTCTAGTGCAAATCAAAGATATCTATCCATTTATAATCCTCCTTGAATTGGATTAAGGGATCCTCCAGTAGGAAATGATAACAGAACGCGTAAGTCATTAGAAGGAATTGTAATAAATAAATAGATATAGTGTACCACCTAATGATTTTTTTGATGAGGTAAAAAGAAAAATAATAAACCTTCAAATATCAGCAAAACAATATGTATCAAAATAGTGAAAAAGGTCAAATAAGAAGTGTTAAGCTTTTTATCATTCTGGCATCAAGCTATTTTTGCCACAGAGCCTCCCCTACAGAATCGTCACTGTAGTAAAGTTTAACCACCAAATTCGGGATGGATTAGTGTGGTTCCTCTACACGCCTAGGACACCAGAATATCGAACCCATAATGAGGAAAGGCATGAGATAAATACTGGCTAGTTGCACTGCACTGTTCGTATGCGAAGGATACTTGGTTTCGATTCCAACAGTGTAATGCCATGATGTGCCATGTGGCTACAACACCACCATCCATTGGTGAGTGGTGGAGGAGTTTGTGCTCTGGCAATAGGCCGAAAGACAAAATCAAAGAGGACCTCATGCTAGCAGTGTCGTGGTTCTAAGACTGACAGTAGAATAGGGGGGGGGGTAGGAATGTAGAGGCAAGATCCTAGCTATGGAGGAGTTGTACACATGAGTTTTACGAGTTCAGGCCCTTCTCGGAGGAAGTAACAGCCCTACGTCTCGGAGCCCAGAGGCGGTCGACTGGATATATGCGTGTGAATTACAGAAAGTGCGAACCCTTGTCCCAGAGGAGGGGGGTGGCTTATATAGAGTACGCCAGGACCCCAACTCCCCTCTGTTACACAAGGTTCAATGCTCATAAAGGAGGGGCATTACTGGTAACGTCTACAGTAAAGTGTTGTAAATGCCCATAAAGCTATGGTTTAATTCCTGATTGTTGCAGAGTGGAGAGTTTCTCATCTTCTGGTGGTCGAGTGTCTTCAAGGTGGTCGAGTGAGCACATCTTCACGGTCGAGTGGATGATGGTTTCTCTTCGACTGCTTCTGATTCTTTGTAGAGATGTCCTTGGGGAGGGTATGTTGGACAGATCCATGACCCTACCCTAAGTACATAGCTTCATCATTAGCCCCCGAATGGATTAGGGTTTGAGTGAGGAAGGAGTTGGGAACACTTCCGACCCATTCTTTGTGCTATGAGTATATCTTGTTCTGGAACAATGAGTTGAGGTGATGCCGTCGACTCCTTTCTCAGTCGCCTTGATCCATTCTTGGTTTTTGTCGAGTGAATTTTCACGGTAGAATTCCGAATGATGATGTAGAGGATGTTTGTCTTCAGTCTGACAGGTTGCTCTGCTCTTCGCGGATTTCGCGGGATTCAAATTTTGGGAAGTGCGCCAGACGGACGGAACCGAGGTTATCGGGACGGATTAGGCAAGTCTCCTTGATCCCCGCGCCACCCTTTTCGCCACGTACTGCGTGCGCGACTGTTGCGGGATTTGTTTAGATCGTCTGGGCCCACCAGTCAGTCACTCGGGGGACGACCTTATAAAAGGCCCCGGACCAGGCCTCTGCCCCGTGCGCTCCCATTCTCTCTTCTTCTTCTTCCGATCTCTCCGCCACGCTCGCTTCCGCCCTCGTCGCCGGACTCTCGCTCGAGCTCGACCCGTCGCCATGGGGAAAGATAAGACGGTGGCACTGGAGCACGCGAAGAAGGCGACCGCGAAGGCGAAGGGCAAGCGGACCAGCCGGGGCGGATCCTCGTCGAGATCCGGCCTGCCGCCGGGCTGGATCCAGGGCGACTGGATCCGCTCGATAATCACCCAGGACGACCTCGACGACCTGGTGGAGGGGGGGACTGATCCCCCACAAGTCGGCACGGCTCCTAGGGAACGAAACCGAGCCGCAGCCAAGGGAGGGTGAGTGTGTTCCCCTCGCCACCCATGTAGATCGCGGATTTTCACTGCCTCCCCATCCTTTCTTCCAGGGTTTTTTGTATTTCTTTGGGGTTCAACTTTACCATTTCACTCCGAACACCATAGTCTATCTGGCTGCTTTCGTGTCGATGTGTGAAAATTTCTTGGGCTGTCAACCGCACTGGGGTCTTTTCAAACACATCTTCACCTGCCGCTCCCAGTCGGTCAAAAAGGCCAATCCGAGTGACGAGAGGACACAAGTGATCTAGATGCGCGAGGGTTTGGGGATCCAGATGAGGAGCAAGTGTACCTTCCCAGCCATGATCCTTCCCGACTCGGTCCGGGGCTGGCAGTCGACTTGGTTCTACTGCAAGGATCAGCCGACCCCGGGTCAGTCGACTGGACTTCCTCCCTTTTCCTTGGCTCGAGTGGGGAAGCCTGCCCCCCTAAAGGTAGTTCTAGAAGAGAAGGCGCAGGTCAAGGTGCTGGTCGAGCGGGTCGTCCAACTCATCCGCGACGGGGTGACCGGAATGGACCTGCTGGAGGTCTTTCTCGGTCGACGCATCCAACCGCTTCATGTGCGTGATCATCCGATGTGGATGTACTCTGGGCTCGAGGATTCCACTCGGATCCACCCGAAGGATGTCAGCGAGGATACCTTGGAGAAGTGGTTGATGGGGATCACCAGCAACAAAGACAACCCTCGGGGGTCTAGGAGGGTGATTCCATTCGACAACTCGCACCAGCCGGAGCAGGTATAATTCTATTTTATCAAGTATCTTTCCGATTCACCGTGTGACATCTTGTTTATGGTCGACTGAATTTCCTTTGATCATTGTCCTTTCAGGCCCTCATCGACATGTACTCAATGCCCAACGGAGTGCAGGAACAAGACGTCGAGGAAGAAGCGAGTGGGGGCGAGAGCGGCGAGGGGCACTCGGATGCCGAGGAGGACGGGGAGAGCGACGAATCGACTGATGACGAAGAAGTCGACTCGCCTCCTCGCAGGGAGAGGAGATCCAAACACGCTCACGACCCGGCGAGCGCTCCGGACTTGGTGGCCGCGCCGATTGGACAGTCTTCGAAGCGTCCCAGGACGTCTTCCCCAACGCCAACTGAGAAGGCTCCAAAGCAGTCCAAAGTTGTGCCACCTCTAGTGCCGAAAGCACCGAAAGCCACCTCCTCCAAACTGCCAAAAGCTTTGCCCAGGATCAAAGTGACCGACCCTACTATCTCCAGGTAATCATCTGACTTGTCCTTTTCGTCGACTTGATTAACCGAACGTAACCGATTGAATGCGGGTCTTTGCAGTGCTGCTATGTCAGGAACCTCTTCTCTCCAGTACCGGGACGAGGAGATGGAAGATGCGGTAACCTCCAACCCAGGTATAAACTCTTGCGATTTTGTTCTTGATTCTTTGGTCGATTTGCGTTCTAGTGGTTCACTTGGGGTCAAATGATCTACCTTGCAGCTCCACCCAACGTCATCGATCTTCCAGATGACGATGAAGATGTGGCTCTTAAGCCCAGGAAGAGCAAGAAGGTAGCAGCTGGTAGGATGTCTCGGCAAGAACCAACTACGACACCTCCCATCCGTCAGCCTGAAGACGCGGGCAGGGCCTCTGTCACCTTCGATGCACCCTTGTCGAGTGAGCACTCCACACCACCGACTGCGCCTGTGATTCCTTCAGTCGTCCAACTCCACGCCACGGAGCTCCAAGCCGCCGCACTTGGGTCGTCTACTCACTTTTTCACCAGCTATCCCGTCCCGGACAACCAGTCGGAAGCAGCTGCGGAAGCCATCCGACAGGCTGACATGATGATGGAGTGGGTGAAGATGGTGCATGAAAACAGCCAGGCTGCCTACGACGCCAGTGCTGCTCTTCGGGCCAATGTCCAGGTGAGCAGACTTTCTGACTGTTTTTGCTCTATGAGGAAATGTTACTCGAAAAATCTTCTTCTACACAATCTCCTGTTGTTTGCATCGAATTAGAGCACCCGCTGGGTGTTTTGTTGTTTTTGGTAGTTTCGCTCTTCCACTTGGTCTGGGCGAGTGGGATCTGAACCGGTAGGGGCACGCTAAGTGCACCCACTGGGTGTAGTCCCCGAGACCGCGGTCGACTGCTGGCAGTCGACTGGGGTCTGAGTTCTACTTTCCTTTCTTTTTCACTCCTTACACTCGACTCAGGCGGACTGCTCGAGTAGGATCCGAACCGGTGGGGGCACGCCAAGTGCACCCACTGGGTGTAGTCCCCGAGACCGCAGTCGACTGCTGGCAGTCAGCTGTGGTCTGAACAACTTTTTTTTGACTTGGTTCGGGCGGACCGGACGAGTTGAGTCTTAGTCAGCGGGGGCACGCCAAGTGCACCCGCTGGGTGTAGCCCCTGAGACCGCAGTCGACTGTGTGCAGTCGGCTGGGGTCTAAGCGAACTTCTTTAGGTTTTATTCACTCGGAAGTAAACAACCTTTGATCTTATCGACTGATCCGTGTTTTGCCTTCTGTAGAAGTCTTGTACTCTTATTTCTAAGTTTGCTGAACTTGAGGAGAAACAGAGGCAACTCAACCTCGACTTGGAATTGGCCCAGCAGAATCTGAAGAAAGCTCAAGGCGAAGCCGCTGGCATGGAAGGTAACTGACTGTCGACTGACTTTCAATATATTTCTTTGATCTCTTCTTTGATTCGATTGTTTATTTTGTAGAGAAAATGAAGTTGGCTCTGGAGAAGGAGGACTCGGACCTTGCCGCCACGCAAAAAGCAGCCCAAGATAAAACTGCTCTCGCAGACCAGAAGCTTGCTTCAATCGGAACGCTGGAAGGGGAGGTGAACAAACTGAAATCTTGTCTTAATGAAGCTAACCGCGAAGTGACCAGTCTGAAGAAGGACAAGGTCGTCCTGAATGAAAAGTTGGAGTCTGTGATCTGCAAGAGGAATGACATGGAAGCTTATTTGAGGACTCTTGCCAAGAAGCTCTATCTCACACTGGAAGGAATTTCTTCTAAACCGACTGTGTTGATGCTTGCGATTGGATCTTGCTCGGTCGATTCACTAATTTTTGGCTGCAGAATTCTGCCAAGACTTCGACGAGGAAACTGGAAGGGTCGAGACGGGTCTGGACCCTATCGCTTCTCCAGTCTACGACGAAACCGCAATGAACGTGCTCCGACTGGAGTCCCGTATCGCCAGCGCCACAAGCTACCTCGTGCGCCTGAAGGAGGTAGTCTCCCGAATCGATTCATTGCTTTGGCCGAGGGCGACACTCCAAAATGACCTGGAATCCCTGATGACTCGACTGAACGAGATCCCTGACCGAGTGCAAGAATGGAAGAAATCCTTCGTCCGGTGTGGTGCTAACGTGGCGATGTCCTTGGTGTGAGTCCATTGCAAGGAGGCTCGTGAAGACAAGCTGGCTGCGATCAAAGTGGCTAACACCAAAAAGCATGACTTCCAGTCCTTCATGGAGACTTTCATTGCTGCCGCCACTCGGATCGCTGATGGGATCGATCTGGACTCATTCGTGGAGCCTGCCAGCCCTCCTCCGGCCGAATGAACAAACTTATGAAACTTGAATCTGCTTTAAATTTGCCTCGGAATGCCGAGTGATTGCTGTAACTGTTGAACTCCTTTGGGCTTGGTGCCCGAGTAATTTTGATTTGCTGCTTGGAACTTTTAGGATTTATGTGAATTTGGTTTATCTCCGAATGTGCCTGCGTTTGCCTTTGAATGGACTTTGCTCACTGCTCGGAACGCTTCGTCGTCCTTGCGGATAGGGATGGAGCGGACGGTGTACTTATGCCGTAGCTCCGAAGGAGAAGGTTGCAGTCGATCTGCACCTCGTCGTCCTTGTGGATAGGGATGGAGCGTACGTTGTACTTGTGCCATAGCTCCGAAGGAGAAGGTTGCAGTCGACCTGCACCTCGTCGTCCTTGCGGATAGGGGTGGAGCATACGTTGTACTTGTGCCGTAGCTCCGAAGGAGAAGGTTGCAGTCGACCTGCACCTCATCGCCCTTACGGATAGGGATGGAGCGTATGTTGTACTTGTGCCGTAGCTCCTAAGGAGAATGTTGCGGTCGACCTGCACCTTGTTGTGGTATGTTTCGGACTTAGGCGAGTACTGGACTGCAGCTAAGACCCCCGAGTGGGAAGACTGCCCTCCACTCGGTAAGATTTTTTCAAACATAGGCGAGTACTAGACTGCAGCTAAGCCTCCTAGTGAGAGAACTTAGGCGAGTGCTGGACTGCAGCTAAGCCCCCGAGCGGGAGGATTGCTCTCCACTCGATAGGATTTTTTCAAACTTAGGCGAGTACTGGACTGCAACTAAGTCTCCTAGTGAGAGAACTTAGGCGAGTGCTGGACTGCAGTTAAGCCCCCGAGCGGGAGGATTGCTCTCCACTCGGTAGGATTTTTCAAACTTAGGCGAGTACTGGACTGCAGCTAAGTCTCCTAGTGGGAGAACATGGGCGAGTGCTGGACTGCAGCTAAGCCTCCGAGCGGGAGGATCGCTCTCCACTCGGTAGGATTTTTTCGAACTTAGGCGAGTACTGGACTGCAGCTAAGTCTCCTAGTGAGAGAACTTAGGTGAGTGCTGGACTGCAGCTAAGCCCCCGAGCGGGAGGATTGCTCTCCACTCAGTAGGAATTTTTCAAACTTAGGCGAGTACTGGACTGCAGCTAAGTCTCCTAGTGAGAGAACTTAGGCGAGTACTGGACTGCAGCTAAGCCCCCGAGTGGGAGGATTGCTCTCCACTCGGTATGATTTTTTCAAACTTAGGTGAGTACTGGACTGTAGCTAAGTCTCCTAGAGAGAGAACTTAGGCAAGTACTGGACTGCAGCTAAGCCCCCCGAGTGGGAGGATTGCTCTCCACTCGGTAGGATTTTTTCAAACTTAGGCGAGTACTGGACTGCAGCTAAGTCTCCTAGAGAGAGAACTTAGGCGAGTACTGGACTGCAGCTAAGCCTCCGAGTGGGAGGATTGCTCTCCACTCGGTAGGATTTTTTCAAACTTAGGCGAGTACTGGACTGCAGCTAAGTCTCCTAGAGAGAGAACTTAGGCGAGTACTGGACTACAGCTAGCCCCCCGAGTGGGAGGATTGCTCTCCACTCGGTAGGATTTTTTCAAACTTAGGCGAGTACTGTACTGCAGCGAAGTCTCCTAGAGAGAGAACTTAGGCGAGTACTGGACTGCAGCTAAGCCTCTGAGTGGGAGGATTGCTCACCACTCGGTAGGATTTTTTTCAAACTTAGGCGAGTACTGGACTACAGCTAAGTCTCCTAGAGAGAGAACTTAGGCGAGTACTGGACTGCAGCTAAGCCCCCGAGTGAGAGGATTGCTCTCCACTCGGTAGGATTTTTTCAAACTTAGGCGAGTACTGGACTACAACTAAGTCTCCTAGTGAGAGAACTTAGGCGAGTACTGGACTGCAGCTAAGCCCCCAAGTGGGAGGATTATTCTCCACTCGGTAGGATTTTCTTTCGAACTTAGGCGAAACGGATTCGCGACTAAGCCCACCCACTGGGGGATTTCAGAAGTAAATAAGAACACAACAATCGAATGATAGGACCATAATCTCTTGTCTTTGATAAACAAATTACAAAGGTGTTCCTTATTACATTTTATTTAAACGAGTGCTTAAGTATAAAAGGGGCGGAGCAGCTCCGCGTTCCAAGCCCATGGCTCGTCTTTCTGATGCTCAATACTGTAAAGATGGTATGCTCCGTTGTGGAGAACTTTGGTGATGATGAAGGGGCCCTCCCAAGTCGGGGCAAGCTTGTGTGGTTTCTGTTGATCCACTCGAAGAACCAAGTCTCCTTCTTGAAAGGCTCGACCCCTCACATTTCTGGCGTGGAATCGACGCAAGTCTTGCTGATAAATGGTCGAGCGGATCAAGGTCATCTCTCTTTCCTCCTCTAAGAGATCAACTGAATCTTGCCGGGCCTGCTCTGCTTCCTCTTCGGAGAAGAGCTCGACTCGGGGTGCATTGTGGAGCAGGTCACTTGGCAGAACAGCTTTGGCTCCATAAACTAAGAAGAAAGGAGTTCGTCCGGTCGACCGATTAGGAGTTGTCCTTAAACCCCACAGAACTGACGGAAGTTCATCAACCCAAGCGCCTGCTGCGTGTTTGAGATCACGCATCAGTCGGGGTTTCAGTCCTTTGAGAATTAGGCCATTGGCTCTTTCTGCTTGTCCGTTCGACTGCGGGTGAGCGACTGAAGCATAGTCGACTCGAGTGCCCTGAGAGGCGCAGAAAGCTCTGAACTCATCGGAATCGAAGTTCGACCCATTGTCCGTGATGATGCTGTGTGGGACTCCATATCTGAATGTCAATTCTCTGATAAAACTGACAGTGGTGCTAGCATCAAGGTTCTTGATAGGTTTAGCTTCGATCCATTTGGTAAACTTGTCGACTGCAACGAGCACATGAGTGAAGCCGCTCCTGCCGGTTCTCAGCAGTCCAACCATATCCAGTCCCCAAGCAGCAAAGGGCCAGATGAGGGGGATGGTCTTCAGGGCTGACGCTGGCTTGTGAGACATGTCTGAGTAAAACTGGCAGCCTTCACATCTGTCGACTATATCTTTCGCCATTTCATTTGCTCGTGGCCAATAGAATCCAGCTCGGTATGCTTTAGCCACGATGGCCTGAGAGGACGCATGAGGACCACAGGTCCCCGAGTGGATGTCATTGAGGATCATTCTACCTTATTCTGGTGTTATGCATTTCTGACCGACTCCAGTCACGCTTTCCCTGAACAGTTGTCCTCTTATCACAGTAAAGGCCTTGGATCGGCGGATGATCTGTCGAGCCTCTTCTTCATCCACTGGGAGTTCTTTCCTGAGGATGTACGCAATGTAGGGCACTGTCCAGTCGGGAGTAATGGCTAGAACCTCCATGATCAGGTCAACCACGGCTGGGATCTCGACTTCAGTCGGATCTGTGGCGCTCTTAGGTTGCGGGGGCTCTTCAGTAAAAGGATCTTCCTGAACTGTCAGCGAGTGAATATGCTCCAAAAACACATTGCTAGGAATGGCTTCTCTCTTGGAACCTATTTTTGCCAAGTCATCGGCTGCTTGATTTTTCAGTCGGGGTATGTGGTGGAGTTCTAACCCCTCAAACTTCTTCTCAAGCTTTCTCACCATGTTGCAGTAACCAGTCATGGCTGGGCTTCTGACGTCCCACTCCTTCATCACTTGATTAACTACCAAATCTAAGTCGCCATAGACCATGAGGCGACGGACGCCGAGTGAGATGGCTATGCGCAACCCATACAGGAGTGCTTCATATTCTGCTTCGTTGTTGGAGGAATCAAAGTGAATCTGGAGGACATATCTGAGCCTGTCTCCTCGGAGGATACCAGAACTACCCCAGCACCAAAACCATTCAGCATTTTGGATCCGTCAAAGAACATGGTCCAGTGCTCAGAATGAACTTGAGTTGGCAGTTGCTGTTCGATCCACTCGGCGAGGAAATCTGCTATTTGCTTGGGACTTGATAGCTTTCTTTGCCTCAAACTTGATATCCAAGGGAAGGAGTTCAGTCGCCCATTTTGCCACTCGACCAGTTGCATCTCTATTGTGCAGAATCTTTGACAATGGAGCGTCGCTGACGACTGTAACAGAGTGATCCGAGAAATAGTGTGCAACCTTCTTCGTGGTCATGTAAATCCCATAGACAAGTTTCTAATAATGAGGATATCTCTGCTTTGACGGGGTCAGGACTTCAGAAATATAATAAACTGGGCATTGAACTTTATAAGCTTTTCCTTCTTCTTCCCGCTCGACCGTAAGTACTATACTGATGACTTGTCCAATGGCTGGTATATAAAGCAGTAGAGGCTCTTTGCTGATTGGAGCAGCAAGCACCCACTGGGTGGAAAGCAGGGCTTTTAGCTCTGCAAACGCTGCATCAGCTTCTGGGGTCCACTCGAACTTATCTGATTTCTTCATCAGTCGGTAAAGAGGTAGTGCCTTTTCTTCGAGGCGTGAAATGAATCGACTTAGGGCGGCCAAGCAACCAGTAAGCTTCTGGACATCATGCACACGCACATGGCGTTTCATTCGGAGTATAGCGCCTACTTTCTCTGGGTTAGCATCGATTCCTCGTTCGGAAATGAGGAAACCGAGTAACTTTCCACCTGGAACTCCAAACGTGCACTTTGATGGATTGAGCTTGATATCATACCTTCTGAGGTTGGCAAAAGTTTTAGCAAGGTCAGTCAGTAGGTCGGAACCTTTACGTGACTTGACCATAATGTCATCCATGTATGCTTCCACATTCCGACTGATCTGAGTGAGCAGACACTTCTGAATCATCCGCATGAATGTGGCTCCGGCATTCTTCAAACCAAATGGCATTGTGACATAACAGAAGCACCGAAACGGGGTGATAAAAGCTGTCTTTATCTCGTCGGGTCCGTACAGATGGATCTGGTGGTACCCGAAGTAGGCGTCCAAAAAGGACAAATGCTCGCATCCTGCAGTCGAGTCAACTATTTGATCGATGCGAGGGAGAGGAAAGTGATCTTTCGGGCAGGCCCGATTGATATGCTTGAAATTAATGCACATGCAAAGTGAGTCATCTTTCTTTGGGACCATGACAACATTGGCTAACCACTCGGAGTGGTAAATCTCTCGAATAAACTCAAATGCCAAAAGCCGAGCCACCTCTTCATCGATTGCCTTTCTTTTCTGGACGGCGGTACGTCGAAGATGCTCTTTGACTGGTTTCACCTTCGGGTTGACTCGCAAATGATGCTCAGCCAGTCCCCTGGGAACACCCGGCATGTCAGAAGGCTTCCATGCGAAGATGTACCAGTTCTCACGGAGGAACTGGATGAGCGCTTCTTCCTATTTGGAGTCGAGTGAGGTTGAAATGTGAGTCGGAGCGGCATTGGGATCTGTCGGGTGAATGTGAATCGACTTCGTTTCACCAGACGACTGGAATGCTGAATCTGTGGCTACCTTCTTGGCTCGCAGCAAGTCACTTGGATCTGCATTTTTCTGGTATTCTTGCAATTCTACCACGGCCATCTGGGCATCGGTGATCTTTGAGCCCTTCTGGAAGCACTCTTCTGCCTTCTTTCGATTACCAGAGATAGTGATCACTCCTCTGGGACCAGGCATCTTCAGTTTGAGGTACACGTAACATGGCCGAGCCATAAATCGTGCATAAGCTGGCCTGCCTAGAATTGCATGATAAGCACTCTGGAAATCCACAACTTCAAACGTCAACTTTTTTTGCGGTAATTTTTGGAATCAACGAAAACCACGTCGAGCGCAATCTGACCGAGGGATGCAGCCTTCTTGCCTGGAATGACCCCATGGAAACTCATACGGCTTTCACTGAGTCTGGACATCAGAATGCCCATTCCCTTCAACATCTCTGCATACAGTATGTTCAGGCCACTGCCACCGTCCATCAGGACCTTTGTCAGTCGAGTGCCTTCGACCACCGGGTCGACCACCAGTGCTTGCCTCCCAGGGGTGGCGATGTGCGCTGGATGGTCAGACTGGTCGAATGTAATGGCAGTCTGTGACCACTTCAAGTAACTGGGTGTTACTGGAGCGACCATGTTCACTTCCCTGTTGATGACTTTCAATCGACTTTTGCTCTCAACGTCAGCAAAAATCATCAGAGTGGAATTCACGTGGGGATAACCATCATCATCCTCTCCCTCATCCTCAGCCTTGTCTGCTTCCTTCTCCTTTTCCTTGGGCTGTTTCTCTCAGAACTGCTGGATGAGGAGCCGACACTGCCGAGTGGTGTGCTTCGGGTAAATGAAGTTACCTTCTTCATCTTTTTTGGTGTGGATATGGCACGGCAGATCCAACACGTCATTTTCATCTTGATCTTTTACTTTCTTGGGGTTCCACGGCCCTTTGGGCTTCCCCTTGAACTTTCCTTGAACCACAGCCAAGGCTTCACCCGGAGCAGCTGGCTCGGCCTTGCGCTTCTGTTTCCGAACGGAGTTTCCTCCTCCGGCTTCCTGGGCGACTGCTTTGTGCTTGCCACTCTGGAGTCGCTCTTCTTCTTCACCATTGGCATACTTGGTGGCAATTTCCATCATCCGAGCCAGAGTCATATTTCCTGTCCGGCCGAATTTCATATTCAACTCCCGATACCTGACGCCTTCCTTAAAGGCACAAATCGCCTGATGATCCGACACATCTTCTACCGTGTGGTGTAGGGTGATCCATCTCTGGATATAATCCCTCAAAGTTTCATTCGGTTTCTGAACACAACACTGTAATTCTGTCAAACCTGTCGGCCATTTGCAAGTGCCCTCGAATGTTCTGACAAACACTCGAGCGAGATCTTCCCAAGTATAGATGCTGCCAGGCGCTAACTGATTCAGCCATGCTCTAGCCGAACCCTCCAACATCAGAGGAAGGTGTTTCATGGCCACTTCATCATTGCCGCCACCAATCTGGACAGCCACTCGGTAGTCTTCAAGCCAAGTGTCAGGCTTGGACTCTCCGGTGAACTTACTGACTCCAGATGCCAACCTGAAGTTGGGGGGAATCACCGCAGCCCTGATAGCTCTGCTGAAGCACTTTGGACCAGAGACATGCACCCTGCTGCTGGTTTGCGAATCTCTATCATGGCCCTCTCGGTGAGCTCTGTTTCTGTCGACCAAGCCCTACACGAGAATAAATCTCGAATCAAAGCCTGGCTCCCTAGGGTCGACTGGAATACCTCGTCCGACACTGTGAGGGCGTCTGTCTTCATGTGGCCGAGGCACGTATGACCCACTCCTTGGAGGAGGCGTGGGCACTCAACGGCGATCATCGCGATCGGCACGACGATCATATTGCTCTCGGTTTCTGTACTGATCACGCTGATCTCCACGTCCCTCACGCCTTGGGGGCGATCTTGGGCTATGGGCCGACTGAACTGTGTCTACGACCACGGATCTACTATGGATCCTATTCCGCGACTGAGATACGACCGTATTCTGCTCCCCCGCTGCCCGGAGCAAGGCTCTGATCTGCACCAGACCTCGGCCAGCTTCTGATTGGGAAGGTTGGATCGACTCTGCTGTCCGGGCAGCAGCTGCTAGATTCTGGATCGGTGTTCGGTATACCTGAGTCGGAGGCGGAAAAAGATGGCATCGACTGGACTCGGGAGCTCGTTGTCGATCGCGATCGTCGAGTGTGCGCTGGAGGTTCTCCAGTCGAGGGCGCTCAGCCAGGTTGGCCAAGTGCGGCTGCTCCAAGGCCTGGGCCTCAGGGGTTTCTCCAACTATAGGAGTATGCAATGCATCCATGTTCCAGCGGCGAAGTTCCTCCCTCTGCTGCGAGGAGAGGGGTTCGTGGCGGTACTCCTCGTGAACGCGCGACGGATCGCCGTTCCCGTCGCCTTCGTCCTCACGGTTGAAGCCAGGAGGGCTGCGTGGTCCATTGACCATCAAGACTTCCGCCGCCGGGTCGCTGCTGTCGCACTCGGATGTGGTCTCTACGGAGCCAGTCGACAGATCAAACAAGCTGTAGAGAGTTTCGTCGGGCTCGATCGCCGCGACTTTAGGGGTGGCCAACTGGCGGGCCACCGCATGCTTCACCCACCGCTGAAGCCTCGACCGACCGGAGCGTTTGCTCCGGCGGGCCGCAGGGAGGGGGAAAGCTGCTGGAGTCGACTGATACTAGGTCGATGGTTGCCGCAGGAGGACACCACGGACGCACACGTGAAAGTGCGTCGCCCTGCGGGCGGGGAGTGCGTCGGTGTCGAGTGGTGCCTCCTGAAGCCAAGCGGAGTCGTCGGCGACAAACATGAGCGCGCCGAGACGGATCTCGCGGCCCTCAGCCAAACCTCCGCCTGGAACCATGATGAAGGGGATCGGAAAAATTGCAACTTCTCCAACAAGTCGCTAAGACACCTGCCCCATGGTGGGCGCCAACTGTCGTGGTTCTAAGACTGACAATAGAATAGGGGGATAGGAATGTAGAGGCAAGATCCTAGCTATGGAGGAGTTGTACACACGAGTTTTACGAGTTCAGGCCCTTCTCGGAGGAAGTAACAGCCCTACGTCTCAGAGCCCGGAGGCGGTCGACTGGATATATGCGTGTGAATTACAGAAAGTGTGAACCCTTGTCCCAGAGGAGGGGGGTGGCTTATATAGAGTACGCCAGGACCCCAGCTCCCCTCCGTTACACAAGGTTCAATGCTCATAAAGGAGGGGCATTACTGGTAACGTCTGCAGTAAAGTGTTGTAAATGCCCATAAAGCTATGGTTTAAGTCCTGACCGTTGCAGAGTGGAGAGTTTCTCATCTTCTGGTGGTCGAGTGTCTTCAAGGTGGTCGAGCGAGCACATCTTCACGGTCGAGTGGATGATGGTTTCTCTTCGACTACTTCTGATTCTTTGTAGAGATGTCCTTGGGGAGGGTATGTTGGACAGATCCATGACCCTACCCTAAGTACATAGCTTCATCAAGCAACATACATGGTATGGAACTTGTGGAAGAAATGGAATCACGTTTTCCCCTAGGGTTTCCTAGGATCCACCCCTGCTACCTCTTGAGCACTGCGTTGGTTTTCCCTTGAAGAGGAAAGGGTGATGCAGCAAAGTAGCGTAAGTATTTCCCTCAGTTTTTGAGAACCAAGGTATCAATCCAGTAGGAGGCTACGCGCGAGTCCCTCACACCTACACAAAACAAATAAATCCTCGCAACCAACGCGATAAGGGGTTGTCAATCCCTACACGGTCACTTACGAGAGTGAGATATGATAGATATGATAAGATAATATTTTTGGTATTTTTATGATAAAGATGCAAAGTAAAGTAAAAAAAGTAAAAAGCAAAGGAAACAACTAAGTGTTGGAAGATTAATATGATGAAGATAGACCCGGGGGCCATAGGTTTCACTAGTGGCTTCTCTCAAGAGCATAAGTATTTTACGGTGGGTGAACAAATTACTGTTGAGCAATTGACAGAATCGAGCATAGTTATGAGAATATCTAGGTATGATCATGTATATAGGCATCACGTCTAAGACAAGTAGACCGACTCCTGCCTGCATCTACTACTATTACTCCACACATCGACCGCTATCCAGCATGCATCTAGAGTATTAAATTCATAAGAACAGAGTAAAGCCTTAAGCAAGATGACATGATGTAGAGGGATAAATTCATGCAATATTATAAAAACCTCATCTTGCTATCCTCGATGGCAACAATACAATACGTGCATTGCTGCCTCTACTGTCACTGGGAAAGGACACCACAAGATTGAACCCAAAACTAAGCACTTCTCCCATTGCAAGAAAGATCAATCTAGTAGGCCAAACCAAACTGATAATTCAAAGAGACTTGCAAAGATAACCAATCATACATAAAAGAATTCAGAGATGATTCAAATATTGTTCATAGATAAACTTGATCATAAACCCACAATTCATCAGTCTCAACAAACAGACCGCAAAAGAAGATTACATCGAATAGATTTCCACAAGAGAGGGGGAGATCATTGTATTGAGATCCAAAAAGAGAGAAGAAGCCATCTAGCTAATAACTATGGACCTGAAGGTCTGAGGTAAACTACTCATACTTCATCGGAAGGGCTATGGTGTTGATGTATAAGCCCTCCGTGATTGATGCCCCCTCCGGCGGAGCTCCGGAACATGCCCCAAGATGGGATCTCATGGATACAGAAAGTTACGGCGGTGGAATTAGGGTTGTTTGCTCCGTATCTGATCGTTTGGGGGTACGTAGGTATATATAGGAGGAAGGAGTACATCGGTGGAGCAACAGGGGGCCCACAAGGGTGGAGGGCACGCCTGGGGGGGTAGGTGCGCCCCCTACCCCGTGGCTTCCCTGTTGGTTGCTTGACGTAGGGTCCAAGTCTCCTGGATCTTGTTCATTCCAAAAATCACGTTCCCGAAGGTTTCATTCCGTTTGGACTCCGTTTGATATTCCTTTTCTTCGAAACCCTAAAATAGGCAAAAACAACAATTCTAGGCTAGGCCTCCGGTTAGTAGGTTAGTCCCAAAAATAATATAAAAGTGTATAATAAAGCCCAATAATGTCCAAAACAGAGGATAATATATCATGGAGCAATCAAAAATTATAGATACATTGGAGACGTATCAAGCATCCCCAAGCTTAATTCCTGCTCGTCCTCGAGTAGGTAAATGATAAAAACAGAATTTTTGATGTGGAATGCTACTAGGCATAATTTCAATGTAATTCTTCTTAATTGTGGTATGAATATTCATATCCGAAAGATTCAAGACAAAAGTTTAATATTGACATAAAAATAATAATACTTCAAGCATACTAACTAAGCAATTATGTCTTCTCAAAATAACATGGCCAAAGAAAGTTATCCCTACAAAATCATATAGTCTGGCTATGCTCTATCTTCACCACACAAAGTATTTAAATCATGCACAACCCCGATGACAAGCCAATCAATTGTTTCATACTTTTGACATTCTCAAACTTTTTCAATCTTCACGCAATACATGAGCGTGAGCCATGGACATAACACTATATGTGGAATAGAATGGTGGTTCTGGAGAAGACAAAAAAGGGAGAAGATAGTCTCACATCAACTAGGCGTATCAACGGGGTATGGAGATGCCCATCAATAGATATCAATGTGAGTGAGTAGGGATTGCCATGCAATGGATGCACTAGAGCTATAAGTATATGAAAGCTCAGCAAAAGAAACTAAGTGGGTGTGCATCCAACTCGCTTGCTCACGAAGACCTAGGGCATTTTGAGGAAGCCCATCATTGGAATATACAAGCCAAGTTCTATAATGAACAATTCCCACTAGTATATGAAAGTGATAACATAGGAGACTCTCTATCATGAAGATCATGGTGCTACTTTGAAGCACAAGTGTGGTAAAAGGATAGTAGCATTGTCCCTTCTCTCTTTTTCTCTCATTTTTGTATTTGGGCCTTTTTTATGGCCTCTTTTTTTGGGCTTCTTTGGCCTCTTTTTTATTTATTTTTCGTCTGGAGTCTCATCCCGACTTGTGGGGGAATCATAGTCTCCATCATCCTTTCCTCACTTGGGACAATGCTCTAATAATGATGATCATCACATTTTTATTTACTTACAACTCAATACTTAGAACAAAATATGACTCTATGTGAATGCTTCCGGCGATGTACCGGGATATGCAATGAATCAAGAGTGACATGTATGAAAGAATTATGAACGGTGGCTTTGCCACAAATACGTCAACTAAATGATCATGCAAAGCAATATGACAATGATGGAGCGTGTTATAGTAAACGGAACGGTGGAAAGTTGCATGGCAATATATCTCGGAATGGCTGTGGAAATTCCATGATAGGTAGGTATGGTGGCTATTTTGAGGAAGGTATATGGTGGGTGTATGATACCGGCGAAAGGTGCGCGGTATTAGAGAGGCTAGCAATGGTGGAAGGGTGAGAGTGCGTATGATCCATGGACTCAACATTAGTCATAAAGAACTCATATACTTATTGCAAAAATCTACAAGTTATCAAAGCAAAGTATTACACGCATGCTCCTAGGGGGATAGATTGGTAGGAAAAGACCATCGCTCGTCCCCGACCGCCACTCATAAGGAAGACAATCAATAAATAAATTATGCTCCGACTTCATCACGTAACGGTTCACCATACGTGCATGCTACGGGAATCACAAACTTTAACACAAGTATCTCTCAAATTCACAACTACTCAACTAGCATGACTCTAATATCACCATCTTTATATCTCAAAACAATTATCAAGCATCAAACTTTTCTTAGTATTCAACACACTCATAAGAAAGTTTTTACTAATCTTGAATACCTAGCATATTAGGATTATTTAAGCAAATTACCATGCTATTTAAGACTCTCAAAACAATCTAAGTGAAGCATGAGAGATCAAGTTTCTATAAAACAAATCCACCACCATGCTGTAAAAGATATAAGTGAAGTACTAGAGCAAAACTATATAACTCAAAAGATATAAGTGAAGCACATAGAGTATTCTAATAATTTCCGAATCATGCGTGTCTCTCTCAAAAGGTGTGTACAGTAAAGATGATTGTGGTAAACTAAAAATCAAAGACTCAAATCATACAAGACGCTCCAAGGAAAACACATATCATGTGGTGAATAAAAATATAGCTCCAAGTAAAGTTACCGATAGAAGTAAACGAAAGAGGGGATGCCTTCTGGGGCATCCCTAAGCTTTGGCTTTTAGGTGTCCTTAGATTATCTTGGGGGTGCCATGGGCATACACAATCTTAGGCTCTTGCCACTCCTTGTTCCATAATCCATCAAATCTTTACCCAAAACTTGAAAACTTTACAACACAAAACTTAAAGTAGAAAATCTCGTGATCTCCGTTAGCGAAAGAAAACAAAACACCACTTAAAGGTACTGTAATGAACCAATTATTTATTTATATTGGTGTTAAACCTACTGCATTCCAACTGCTCTATGGTTTATAAACTATTTTACTAGCCATAGATTCATCAAAATAAGCAAACAACACACGAAAAACAGAATCTGTCAAAAACAGAACAGTCTGTAGTAATCTGTAGCTAACGCAAAATATGGAACCCCAAAAATTCTAAATAAATTTCTGGACGTGAGGAATTTATCTATTAATCATCTTAAAAAATGATTAACTAAATATCACTTTCCAAATAAAAATGGCAGCTGTTCTCGTGAGCGCTAAAGTTTCTGTTTTTTACAGCAAGATTAACAAGACTTTCCCCAAGTCTTCCCAACGGTTCTACTTGGCACAAACACTAATTAAACACAAAAAACACAACCAAAACATAGGATAGATAAATTATTTATTATTAAACAGGAGCAAAAAGCAAGGAAGAAAAATAAAATTGGGTTGCCTCCCAACAAGCGCTATCGTTTAACGCCCCTAGCTAGGCATAAAAGCAAGGATAGATCTAGGTATTGCCATAATAGTAAGATAGATCATTAAAGCTCATTTCATACTCTCTATGTTCGGCAGCAAGTTTTCTTTGAGGCAAGCAAAAGTAATCAAAAGGGCTAAATTTAATGGGACAAAAGTCCCAAAGGTCAACTTTGGGAGGTATAGGTTCCTCTCTTGGCCCTTCGTATTGCACAACCAATTCATCATTGTAAGCATTCTTTTGATAGAACTTTGTGAGCCTATATTCAAGAGAATATCCTAGTTCATTATTTCGAATAGCCAAATCATCATTAAGTTCAGAAATTCTATCAACTAGAACATTGGTAGGAACCCTTTTTCTAAGATTTCCATTGAAAGCAACATAGTCTAGAGATTGAAAACGCATTATTTCCTCTTGATCAAAAAGGATAGCCTCTATGGGAGGACGGCAAGCGTCCACCCTATAATGTGCAAAGATTTCTTTGGCCTCTTTTATTATGAATCTAAACTCATGAGCCAAAAAGATAGTAGCGGCACGCTTAACAGAAGAATGCTCAATATTAGAAAATTCTAGGAAAATTCTTTGTATGCAAGGTTGCATGTGCATAAATTGCATTTCAAGTTCAACTACAAGCATGGCAATAGAGTCCGCAAGACTACTAGTTCTATGAAGGATAGAACTGCCCATAGAAGGCAAAGCACTGGCACAAGAAAAGAAATCTTGGATGACTCCTTTTCCAATAATATTACCACTACCAATACGGAATTTTTTTGTATGTAAGATATGGGGTTCTTTAGCAGGAGCTTCAGAATTTGTCATGATGTTATTATTGTCCATGTCAACAATAATTTCCCCAATTTCAGACATAACGGCGGAAAATGTAAGGGGTAAAGAAAAGGCAAATTGAGAAAGAGAGGGAGGATAGAGAGAGAGTGGGCGAATAAAACGGCAAGGGTGAAGTGGGGAAGATGAAAACGAGAGGCAAATGGCAAATAATTTAATGCGGGAGATAAGGGTTTGTGATGGGTACTTGGTATGTTGACTTTTGCGTAGACCTCCCCGGCAACGGCGCTAGAAATCCTTCTTGCTACCTCTTGAGCATTGCGTTGGTTTTCCCTTGAAGAGGAAGGGGTGATGCAGCAAAGTAGCGTAATTATTTCCCTCAGTTTTTGAGAACCAAGGTATCAATCCAGTAGGAGGCTACGCGCGAGTACCTCGCACCTACACAAAACAAATAAATCCTCGCAACCAACGCGATAAGGGGTTGTCAATCCCTACACGGTCACTTATGAGAGTGAGATCTGATAGATATGATAGGATAATATTTTTTGTATTTTTATGATAAAGATGCAAAGTAAAATAAAAACAAAGTAAAAAAGCAAAGGAAATAACTAAGTGTTGGAAGATTAATATGATGAAGATAGACCCGGGGCCATAGGTTTCACTAGTGGCTTCTCTCAAGAGCATAAGTATTTTACGGTGGGTGAACAAAATACTCTTGACCAATTGACAGAATTGAGCATAGTTATGAGAATATCTAGGTATGATCATGTATATAGGCATCACGTCTGTGACAAGTAGACCGACTCCTGCCTGCATCTACTACTATTACTCCACACATCGACCGATATCCAGCATGCATCTAGAGTATTAAGTTCATAAGAACAGAGTAACGCCTTAAGCAAGATGACATGATGTAGAGGGATAAATTCATGCAATATGATAAAAAAACATCTTGTTATCCTCGATGGCAACAATACAATACGTGCCTTGCTGCCCCTACTGTCACTGGGAAAGGACACTGCAAGATTGAACCCAAAGCTAAGCACTTCTCCCATTGCAAGAAAGATCAATCTAGTAGGCCAAACCAAACTGATAATTCAAAGAGACTTGCAAAGATAACCAATCATACATAAAATAATTCAGAGAAGATTCAAATATTGTTCATAGATAAACTTGATCATAAACCCACAATTCATCGGTCTCAACAAACACACCGCAAAAGAAGATTACATCGGATAGATCTCCACAAGAGAGGGGGAGATCATTGTATTGAGATCCAAAAAGAGAGAAGAAGCCATCTAGCTAATAACTATGGACCCGAAGGTCTGAGGTAAACTACTCACACTTCATCGGAAGGGCTATGGTGTTGATGTAGAAGCCCTCCATGATTGATGCCCCCTCCGGCGGAGCTCCAGAACAGGCCCCGAGATGGGATCTCGTGGATATAGAAAGTTACGTCAGTGGAATTAGGGATTTTTGCTCCATATCTGATCGTTTGGGGGTACGTAGGTATATATAGGAGGAAGGAGTACGTCGGTGGAGCAACAGGGGGCCCACGAGGGTGGAGGGCGCGCTTGGGGGGGGGGGGTAGGCGCGCCCCCCTACCTCGTGGCTTCCATGTTGGTTGCTTGACGTAGGGTCCAAGTCTCCCGGATCTTGTTCGTTCCAAAAATCACGTTCCCAAAGGTTTCATTCCGTTTGGACTCCGTTTGATATTCCTTTTCTTCGAAACCCTAAAATAGGCAAAAAACAACAATTCTGTGCTGGGCCTTCGGCTAGTAGGTTAGTCCCAAAAATAATATAAAAGAGTACAATAAAGCCCAACAATGTCCAAAACAGAGGATAATATAGCATGGAGCAATCAAAAATTATAGATACGCTGGAGACGTATCAACCCCTTCCTTCGGCGGCGCTGCCGAAGTCCACCAAGTTTTCACGTTTGAACATCGAGAGATCGTTGTTTCCCCGCCGTCGCCTGTAGGGTTGAGGCCGGCTAACCCCAGGGTCGCGAGGGCATGGCGGATCAGGGTAGTCCGGGAGGTGAGGGAGGCAAGAAGGGAGTTGCAGGAGAGGGAGTTGTCCGAGGTGGGGAGGGATCGGGATGTGGGTTGGAGCCATCAGGTTTGTCCGGGGCGGAAGGAGATGCAGGCGAGGGGATCACAAAAACCATGGAGACAGATCAGGAAGATGCAAATGAAACATACTGGGACCATTATGGACCCGATCCAAATCTTGAAGATGCTTTTGAAGGATTGAATCTGCATGGTGAGGAGGAGGAAGATCTTGATCTATTAGGAGAGGTGGATGAATTGATAAAAGAGGTTCGGTGGCTGGCGCTATTTAGGGTTCGTACTATGCGGCCGTTTAGCCACGCTGCCCTACTAAACTCGATGAGGAACGCGTGGGCTTGAGCGCAAGGGGTGACTTTCAATATCAAAGGTCCCAACCTGTTTCTGGCTCATTTCCATTGCTTGGGTGATTGGAAGCGCGTAATGGAAGGAGGCCCGTGACAGTTTCGGAGGGATCCAGTTGTGATGGTGGAGTATGATGGTTTCACGAATGTATCCGACTATGCATTGAATATATACCTGCTGTGGGCAAGAATAAAAGGTTTACCGAATGGTTTAACAAGGAAGAAAGAGCTAGCTGAGAAGGTGGCGAAGAAGGTAGGAGAACCCCCATTCACGGTGGTGGTGAATGAAGGCAGAATAAACCCCTCAATCTACTTGAGGGTTAGGGTTTTTGTTAATGTCATGAATCCAGTTGTAAGGTTTGTCCCCATTACTCTGAAGGATAGGAAGAAATATCATGTGTACTATGAGAAACTTCCAGACTTCTGTTATTTCTGTGAACGTATGGGGCATGTAGTGGAGGAATGTGGTGATGGAATACATGACCGCAACCAGTGTGAATGGAACGATTCTCTGCTGTGGGTCGGGGAAGCAACCGGAGGTGGTGCAAGGGGAGGTAGGGGTAGCTAGAATGATGGGGGTAGAGGAGGTGGTGGAAACAGTGGAGGTAGTCATGGAGGAAGAAGGGGCAGTGGAGCTCGAGGGGAGAGAGGAGGAAGGATGCAGAATGCAGCAGGGAGGGGAGGTGACTCAGAGGTAGTAGATGATTTTGTGGGCATGGATTTGGTCCAATACAAGATGATGATGATGGATGAGGAACGAACTACTCGGAAGAGGCTGGTGTCTGATGATGGGACTATTAATGTAAGAGGACAACTAGTTCCTAATCTTGCTGGCAAGGTGGCTGGTACGGTCATGTTGATTGAGAATGGAGGGGCTGATGGACCTCATGCTATGGATCCTAACACCACTCCATGGAAGCAACCTATTGTGAAAAGAAGGCGCCAGGGGGAAGAAGTTGTAGGCGAGGTCTGAGATGATATGGATACGGCAAATGAGGCGGCCTCCAAGAGGGAGGACCACCATGCCAAATGAATTGCCTATGTTGGAACTGCCGGCGTGGGGGGAATACCCGGACAGTTTGCGAACTTGCGACATTGACAAAGTCGCATTCCCCCATAGTGGTATTCTTGTGTGAGACTAGACAGAAGGAAAGTAAGATGAAGAGAATAAGGAACCGACTGGGCTTGAAAGGTTTTGCCGGGGTGGACAGCGATGGCATGAGTGGAGGCCTTGCACTCTACTGGCATGAGTGATACGTCCATTTTGCATCATGCTTTTATATCAATATTTATTGCATTATGGGCTGCTATTACACATTATGTCACAATACTTATGCCTGTTCTCTCTTATTTTGCAAGGTTTACATGAAGAGGGGGAATGCCGGCAGCTGGAATTCTGGGCTGGAAAAGGAGCAAATATTAGAGACCTATTCTGCACATCTCTAAAAGTCCTGAAACTCCAAGGGAATTATTTCCAAAATATATAAAAAATATTGGGCGAAGAAAGTACCAGAGGGGGGCCACCCACCGTCCATGAGGGTGGAGGGCGCGCCCCCTGCCTCGTGGGCCCCCTGGTGGCCCTCTGATGCCCATCTTTGGCTATATGGAGTCTTTCACCGAAGAAAAAATAATAAGAAAGCTCACAGGATGAAACTCCGCCGCCACGAGGCGGAACCAATCTAGGGCTCCGGTGGAGCTGTTCTGCCGGGGAAACTTCCCTCCGGGAGGGGGAAATCAGCACCATCATCATAACCAACTGTCCTCTCTTCGGGAGGGGGTCAATCTCCATCAACATCTTCACCAGCACCATCTCATCTCAAACCCTAGTTCATCTCTTGTATCCAATCTTTGTCCCAAAGCCTCAGATTGGTACCCGTGGGTTACTAGTAGTGTTGATTACTCCTTGTAGTTGATGCTAGTTGGTTTATTCGGTGGAAGATCACATGTTCAGATCCTTTATGCATATTAATACCCCTATGATTATGAACATGAATATGATTTGTGAGTAGTTACGTTTGTTCCTGAGGACATGGGAGAAGTCTTGCTATAAGTAGTCATGTGAATTTGGTATTCGTTCGATATTTTGATGAGATGTATGTTGTCATCCCTCTAGTGGTGTCATGTGAACATCGACTACATGACACTTCACCATTGTTTGGGCCTAGAGGGAGGCATTGGGAAGTAATAAGTCGATGATGGGTTGCTAGAGTGACATAAGCTTAAACCCTAGTTTATGAGTTGCTTCGTAAGGGGCTGATTTGGATCCATATGTTTCATGCTATGGTTAGGTTTACCTTAATACTTCTGTTGTTGCGGATGCTTGCAATAGGGGTTAATCATAAGTGGGATGCTTGTCCAAATAAGGGCAGTACCCAAGCACCGGTCCACCCACATATCAAATTATCAAAGTACCGAGCGCGAATCATATGAACGGGATGAAAACTAGCTTGACGATAATTCCCATGTGTCCTCGGGAGTGCTTTACTTCATATAAGAGTTTGTCCAGGCTTGTCCTTTGCTGCAAAAAGGATTGGGACATCTTGCTGCACCTTATTTACTTTTATTACTTGCTACTCGATACAAATTAGCTTATCACAAAACTATCTGTTACCGATAATTTCAGTGCTTGCAGAAAATACCTTGCTGAAAACTGCTTATCATTTCCTTATGCTCCTCGTTGGGTTCGACACTCTTACTTATCGAAAAGGCTACAATAGATCCCCTACACTTGTGGGTCATCAAGACTCTTTTCTGGCACCATTGCCGGGGAGTGAAGCACCTTTGGTAGGTGGAATTTGGTAAGGAAAAATTTATATAGTGTGCTGAAATTTACTGTCACTTGTTACTATGGAACATAATCCTTTGAGGGGCTTGTTCGGGGTATCTTCACCCCGACCAGTAGAGCAAATAGTTGCTCCTCAACCTACTGAACCTACTAAAAATGTCTACTTTGAAATCCCTTTGGGTACGATAGAGAAACTGCTAGCTAATCCTTTTACAGGTGATGGAACATTACATCCCGATTTGCACCTAATCTATGTGGATGAAGTTTGTGGATTATTTAAGCTTGGAGGTATGCCCGAGGATGTTATCAAGAAGAAGGTCTTACCTTTATCTTTGAAGGGAGAGGCATTGACATGGTTTAGGCTATGTGATGATATTGGATCATGGAACTACCAACGATTGAAACTGGAATTTCATCAGAAGTTTTATCCTATGCATCTTGTTCATCGTGATTGTAATTATATATATAATTTTTGGACTCGCGAAGGATAAAGCATCGCTCAAGCTTGGGGGAGGCTTAAGTTAATGTTATATTCATGCCCCAATCATGAGCTCTCAAAAGAAATGATTATTCAAAAAATTTATGCTCGGCTTTCTCTCAGTAATCACTCCATGCTCGATACTTCTTATACTGGATCTTTTATGATGAAGACTATTGAATTCAAATGTGATTTATTGGAAAGAATTAAACGCAACTCTAAAGATTAGGACCTCGACGAAGGTAAGGAGTCAGGTATAACACCTAAGTTTGATTGTGTTAAATCTTTTATGGATACTGATGCTTTCTGTGAATTTAGCACTAAATATGGACTTGACTCTGAGAAAGTAGCTTCTTTCTGTGAATCCTTCGCTACTCATGTTGATCTCCCTAAGGAGAAGTGGTTTAAATATAATCCTCCCATTAAAGTAAAAGTAGTTGCAACTATTAAAGTTGAAGAAAATACTATCACTTATAATGATCCTATTGTTCCTACTGCTTATATTGAGAAACCACCTTTCCCTATTAGAATAAAGGATCATGCTAAAGCTTCAACTGTGGTCAACAAAAGTAATATTAAGACACCCAAACCCCCTGAGAAAATTAAAGTTGAACCTAGTGTTGCTATGGTTAAAGATCTCTTAGCCGGTAACATTGATGGGAATGTTATTTACTTCTGCAATGAGTCTGCTAGAATTGCTAGACCTGATACTAAAAATAAACATAGACCTGTTGTAGGCATGCCTGTTATTTCTGTTAAAATAGGAGATCATTTCTATCATGGCTTATGTGATATGGGTGCTAGTGCAAGTGCAATACCTCATTCCTTTACAAAGAAATTATGCATGATATTGCACCTGCTGAAATAGAAGAGATTGATGTTACAATTAAGCTTGCCAATAGAGATACTATTTCACCAGTTGGGATTGTTAGAGATGTTGAAATCTTGTGTGGGAAAGTTAAATATCCTGCTGATTTTCTTGTTCTTGGTTCCCCACAAGATGACTTTTGTCCCATTATATTTGGTAGACCCTTCTTGAATACTATTAATGCTAAGATAGACTGCAATAAGGATATTGTTTCTGTTGGTTTAGGGGATATGTATCATGAGTTTAATTTTGCTAAATTTCGTAGACAACCCCATGATAAAGAATTGCCTAGTAAACATGAAATTATTGGTCTTGCTTCTATTGCAGTGCCTCCTAGTGATCCTTTAGAACAATATTTGCTAGACCATGAAAATGATATGTTTATGAATGAAAGAAGGGAAATAGATGAAGTATTCTTTAAACAGGGACCTATTTTGAAACACAACTTGCCTGTTGAAATCCTAGGAGATCCTCCTCCACCTAAGGGTGATCCCGTGTTTGAGCTTAAACCTTTACCTGATACTCTTAAATATGCTTATCTTGATGAGAAAGAGATATATCCTGTTATTATTAGTGCTAACCTTTCAGAGCATGAAGAAAAGAAATTATTGAAAACTCTGAAGAAGCACCGTGCTACTATTGGATATACTCTTGATGATCTTAAGGGCATTAGTCCCACTCTATGCCAGCACAAAATAAAGCTGGAGAAAGACGCTAATCCAGTTGTTGATCACCAACAACGGTTAAATCCTAAGATGAAAGAAGTGGTAAGAAAAGAAATACTAAAGCTTCTGGAGGCAGGTATAATTTATCCTGTTGCTGATAGTCAATGGGTAAGTCCTGTCTATTGTGTCCCTAAGAAGGGAGGTATTACTGTTGTCCCTAATGATAAAGATGAATTGATCCCACAAAGAATTGTTACAGGTTATAGAATGGTAATTGATTTCCGCAAATTAAATAAAGCTACTAAAAAGGATCATTACCCATTGCCTTTTATTGATCAAATGCTAGAAAGATTATCCAAACATACACATTTTTGCTTTCTAGATGGTTATTCTGGTTCCTCTCAAATGCCTGTGTCAAAAGAGGATCAAGAAAAGACAACTTTTACTTGATCTTTTGGTACCTTTGCTTATAGATGTATGCCTTTTGGTTTATGTAATGCACCTGCTACTTTTCAAAGATGTATGACTACTATATTCTCTGACTTTTGTGAAAAGATTGTTGAGGTTTTCATGGATGATTTCTCCGTTTACCGAACTTCTTTTGATGATTTCTTAAGCAACCTTGATCGAGTTTTGTAGAGATGTGAAGTAACTAATCTTGTCTTGAATTGGGAGAAGTGCCACTTTATGGTTAATGAAGGTATTTTCTTGGGGCATAAAATTTCTGAAAGAGGTATTGAAGTTGATAAAGCTAAAGTTCATGCTATTGAAAAGATGACATGTCCTAAGGACATGAAAGGTATAAGAAGTTTCCTTGGTCATGTCGTTTTTATAGGAGGTTCATTAAGGACTTTTCTAAAATTTCTAGGCCTCTGACTAATCTCTTACAAAAAGATGTTCCTTTTGTCTTTGATGATGATTGTGTAGAAGCATTTGAAATACTTAAGAAAGCTTTGGTTTCTGCACCTATTGTTCAGCCTCCTAATTGGAATTTACCATTTGAAATCATGTGTGATGCTAGTGATTATGCTGCAGGGGTTGTTCTAGGACAAAGAGTTGATAAGAAATTAAATGTTATTCAATATGCTAGTAAAACTCTAGACAGTGCCCAAAGAAATTATGCTACTACTAAAAAGGAATTTTTAGTAGTTGTATTTGCTTGTGATAAGTTCAGACCTTATATTGTTGACTCTAAAGTAACTGTTCACACTGATCATGATGCTATTAAATATCTCATGGAAAAGAAAGTTGCTAAACCTAGACTTATTAAATGGGTTCTCTTACTACAAGAATTTGATTTGCATATTATTGATAGAAAGGGAGTTGAGAACCCCGTTGCAGACAACTTGTCTAGGTTAGAAAATGTTCTTGATGACCCACTACCTATTGATGATAGCTTTCCTGATGAACAATTAGCTGTCATAAATGCTTCTCGTACTGCTCCATAGTATGCTGATTATGCTAATTACATTGTTACTATATTTATACCACCTAGTTTCACATACCAGCAAAAGAAAAAGTTCTTCTATGATTTAAGACATTACTTCTGGGATGACCCACATCTTTATAAAGAAGGAGTAGATGGTGTTATTAGATGTTGTCTACCTGAGCATGAATAGGAACAGATCCTGCGCAAGTGCCACTCCAAGGCTTATGGAGGACACCATGCTCGAGACAGTACTGCACAAAAGGTATTGCAATCCGGTTTTTATTGGCCTACTCTCTTTAAGGATGCCCGTAAGTTTGTTTTGTCTTGTGATGAATGTCAAAGAATTGGTAATATTAGTAGACGTCAAGAAATGCCTATGAATTATTCACTTGTTATTGAACCATTTGATGTTTGGGGCTTGGATTATATGGGACCATTTCCTTCCTCTAATGGGTATACACATATTTTAGTTGCTGTTGATTACGTTACTAAGTGGGTAGAAGCTATTCCAACTAGTAGTGCTGATCATAACACCTCTATTAAGATGCTTAAAGAAGTTATTTTTCCGAGGTTTGGAGTCCCTAGATACCTAATGACTGATGGTGGTTCACATTTTATTCATGGTGCTTTCCGTGAAATGCTTGCTAAGTATGATGTTAATCATAGAATTGCATCTCCTTATCACCCACAGTCTAGTGGTCAAGTAGAACTGAGCAATAGAGAGCTTAAATTAATTTTGCAAAAGATTGTTAATAGATCTAGAAAGAATTGGTCCAAGAAACTTGATGATGCATTATGGGCATATAGGACTGCATATAAAAATCCTATGGGTATGTCTCCATATAAAATGGTTTATGGTAAAGCATGTCACTTACCTCTTGAATTAGAACATAAGGCATATTGGGCTATTAAAGAGCTCAACTATGACTTCAAACTTGCCAGTGAGAAGAGGCTTTTTGACATTAGCTCACTTGATGAATGGAGAACCCAGGCTTATGAGAATGCCAAACTGTTTAAAGAAAAAGTTAAAAGATGTCATGACAAAAGGATACAAAAACGTGAGTTTAATGTAGGTGATTATGTATTGTTATACAACTCTCGTTTAAGATTTTTTACAGGCAAACTCCTCTCTAAATGGGAAGGTCCTTACGTCATAGAGGAGGTCTACCGTTCCGGGGCCATAAAAATCAACAACTTTGAAGACACAAATCTGAGGGTGGTGAACAGTCAAAGAATCAAACATTATATCTCAGGTAATCCTATAAATGTTGAAACTAATGTTATTGAAACTGTTACCCCGGATGTCATGGTTTTGTCATGGCAGATATCCTCGTGAAAGGACTTAGTCGTGGAGCCATCGCTACGGGTTAGCTTAAAGGGGTTAAACCAGACAAGGGACACGAGAGTTTTATACTAGTTCGGCCCCTTCGATGAAGGTAAAAGCCTACGTCTAGTTGTGATGGAATTGCTGGGGTTTCGATGACTAGGGAGCGAATCCGCTTTGCCTGGATCTCGAGTTGTTGTATATGTTCTCCCTAAACCACTACTGGGTCGTCCCTTTATATACACAGGTTGACGCCCGCCGGTTTACAGAGTCCCGAGGCCGGATCATAAACGTGTCCGGCTTGGTCTCTATCCGTCCTATCTTACAATGCAAGTTACAGGAGAAAGTCGGTTTACATCTATAGGCCTTAACCCTCCTTTGGGCCTTGGGCCTTCGTAAAGCGCCACCATCCTCACGTCTTTATGGGCTTCTATCTTCATAGAGTTAATCCGGTTACTCCTGGCCGGTTTACGTTCAGTAGTAATATCCCCAACACCGAAGGAATATATAAAGGACACTTTCCAGAACGTTTCCTATTAAAACTTTGTTTTGCAATATGAATCTTGATAATGATATGACTGAAGATGAGCCACCTTTGGGCATTCCAAAAATTCGGAGTTTTTAGATCTTGATGCAAAAATTGTAAAAAGTGGGATTGAAGAGGTTAAAACTTTAAATATCAATGAACCTACTATTTTGGATTTCAAGGAATTTAATTATGATAATTGCTCTTTGATGGATTGTATTTCCTTGTTGCAATCCATGCTAAATTCTCCTCATGCTTATAGTCAAAATAAAGCTTTTACTAAACATATCGTTGATGCTTTGATGCAATCTTATGAAGAAAAACTTGAGTTGGAAGTTTTTATCCCTAGAAAACTTTATGATGAGTGGGAACCTACAAGTAAAATTAAAATTAAATATCATGAGTGCTATGCTTTGTGTGATTTGGGTGCTAGTGTTTCCACGATTCCAAAAACTTTGTGTGATTTGCTAGGTTTCCATGATTTTGATGATTGTTCTTTAAACTTGCACCTTGCGGATTCCACTATTAAGAAACCTATGGGAAGAATTAATGATGTTCTTGTTGTTGCAAATAGGAACTATGTGCCCATAGATTTCATTGTTCTTGATATAGATTGCAATCCTCCATGTCCTATTATTCTTGGTAGACCTTTCCTTAGAATGATTGGTGCAATTATTGATATGAAGGAAGGGAATATTAAATTCCAATTTCCATTAAGGAAAGGCACGGAAAACTTCCCTAGAAAGAAAATTAAATTACCATATGAATCTATTGTGAGAGCCACTTATAGATTGCCTACCAAAGATGGCAATACCTAGATCTATCTTCGCTTTTATGCCTAGCTAGGGGCGTTAAACGATAACGCTTGTTGGGAGGCAACCCAATTTTATTTGTATTCCTTGCTTTTTGCTTCTGTTTAGTAATAAATAATTTATCTAGCCTCTGTTTTGGTTGTGTTTTTTGTGTTTAATTAGTGTTTGTGCCAAGTAGAACCTTTGGGAAGACTTGGGGAAAGTCCTTTTGATCTTGCTGTAAAAAATAGAAACTTTAGCGCTCACGAGAATTGCTGCCATGTTTATTTGGAAGGTGATATTTAGTTAATTCTTTTTGAAGATGATTAATATATAAATTCCTCACGTCCAGAAATTTATTTTAGAATTTTTTGGGTTTCAGAAGTGGTCGAAACCTACAGATTACTACAGACTGTTCTGTTTTTGACATATTCTGTTTTTCGTGTGTTGTTTGCTTATTTTGATGAATCTATGGCTAGTAAAAGAGTTTATAAACCATAGAGAAGTTGGAATACAGTAGGTTTAACACCAATATAAATCAAGAATGAGTTCATTACAGTACCTTGAAGTGGTGTTTTGTTTTCTTTCGCTAACAGAGCTCACGAGATTTTCTATTTTGAGTTTTGTGTTGTGAAGTTTTCAAGTTTTGGGTAAAGATTTGATGGATTATGGAACAAGGAGTGGCAAGAGACTAAGATTGGGGATTCCCATGGCACCACAAGGTAAAATCCAAGGACACCAAAAATCCTAAGCTTGGGGATGCCCCGGAAGGCATCCCCTCTTTCGTCTTCGTCTATCGGTAACTTTACTTGGAGCTATATTTTTATTCACCACATGATATGTGTTTTGCTTGGAGCGTCTTGTATGCATTGAGTCTTTGCTTTTTAGTTTACCACAATCATCCTTGCTGTACACACCTTTTGAGAGAGACTCACATGATTTGAAATTTATTAGAATACTCTATGTGCTTCACTTATATCTTTTGAGCTATATAGTTTTTGCTCTAGTTCTTCACTTATATCTTTTAGAGCATGGTGGTGGATTTGTTTTATAGGAACTATTGATCTCTCATGCTTCAATTATATTATTTTGAGAGTCCTTTAGAACAACATGGAAATTTGCTTTTAGGAATAATATAAAAACTTTCATAGAAGTGCATTGAATACTATGAGAAGTTTGATACTTGATAATTGTTTTGAGATATGGAGATGGTGATATTGGAGTCATGCTAGTTGAGTAGTTGTGAATTTGAGAAATACTTGTGTTGAAGTTTGTGATTCCCGTAGCATGCACGTATGGTGAACCGTTATGTGATGAAGTCGGAGCATGATTTATTTATTGATTGTCTTTCTTATGAGTGGCGGTCGGGGACGAGCGATGGTCTTTTCCTACCAATCTATCCCCCTAGGAGCATGCGCGTAATACTTTGTTTCGATAACTAATAGATTTTTGCAATAAGTATGTGAGTTCTTTATGACTAATGTTGAGCCCATGCATTATACGCACTCTCACCCTTCCACCATTGCTAGCCACTCTAGTATCGCACAACTTTCGCCGGTACCTTGAACCCACCATATACCTTCCTCAAAACATCCACCATACCTACTTATTATGGCATTTCCATAGCCATTCCGAGATATATTGCCATGCAACTTTCCACCGTTCCGTTATTATGACATGCTTTATCATTGTCATATTGCTTGCATGATCATGTAGTTGACATCGTAATTATGGCAAAGCCACCGTTCATAATTCTTCATACATGTCACTCATGCATCATTGCACATCCCGGTACACCGCCGGAGGCATTCACATAGAGTCATATTTCGTTCTAAGTATTGAGTTGTAAGTAAATTAAAGTGTGATGATCATCATTATTAGAGCATTGTCCCAAGTGAGGAAAGGATGATGGAGACTATGATTCCCCCACAAGTCGGGATGAGACTCCGAACGAAAAAAAGAGACCAAAAAAAGAGAGAAAAGGATCAAATAAAAAAATGAATGAGATAAAAAGAGAGAAGGGACAATGCTACTATCCTTTTTCCACACTTGTGCTTCAAAGAAGCACCATGATCTTAATGATAGAGAGTCTCCTATGATATCACTTTCATATACTAGTGGGAATTTTTCATTATAGAACTTGGCTTGTATATTCCAATGACGGGCTTCCTCAAAATGCCCTAGGTCTTCATGAGCAAGCAAGTTGGATGCACACCCACTTAGTTTCTTTTGTTGAGCTTTCATATAATTATATCTCTAGTACATACGTTGCATGGCAATCCCTACTCACTCACATTGATATCTATTGATGGGCATCTCCATAGCCCGTTGATACGCCTAGTTGATGTGAGACTATCTTCTCCTTTTTTGTCTTCTCCACAACCACCATTCTATTCCACATATAGTGCTTGGCTTGTATTGCATGAAGATTGAAAAAGTTTGAGAACATCAAAAGTATGAAACAATTGCTTGGCTTGTCATCGGGGTTGCGCACGATTTAAATATTTTGTGTGGTGAAGATAGAGCATAGCCAGACTATATGATTTTGTAGGGATAACTTTCTTTGGCCATGTTATTTTGAGAATACATAATTGCTTAGTTAGTATGCTTGAAGTATTATTATTTCTATGTCAATATTAAACTTTTGTCTTGAATCTTTCGGATCTGAACAACCATGCCAAAATAAAGAAAAAATACATTGAGAAATTTGTTAGAAATCATTACACATCAAAAATTCTTCTTTTATCATTTACCTACTCGAGGACGAGCAGGAATTAAGCTTGGGATGCTTGATACGTCTCCAACGTACCTATAATTTTTGATTGCTCCATGCTATTATATTATTTATTTTGGATATTAATGGGCTTTATTTTACATTTTATGTCATTTTTGGGACTAACCTACTAACCAGAGGCCCAGCCCAAATTGCTGTTCTTTTGCCTATTTTAGAGTTTCACCGAAAAGGAATATCAAACGAAGTCCAAACGGAATGAAACCTTCGGAAACGTGATTTTCTCAACGAACGTGATCCAGGAGACTTGAAGTGTGCGTCAAGAAACGATCGAGGAGGGCACTAGGCAGGGGGGCGCGCCTACCTCCCTGGGCGCGCCCTCCACCCTCGTGGGCCCCTCGTTGCTCCACCGACGTACTTCTTCCTCCTATATGTATCCACGTACCCCCCAAACATCCAGGAGCACCACTAAAACCTAAGTCCACCACCGCAACCTTCTGTACCCGAGAGATCCCATCTTGGGGCCTTTTCTAGAGCTCCACCGGAGGGGGCATCGATCACGGAGGGCCTCTACATCAACTCCATGGCCTCTCCGGTGATGTGTGAGTAGTTTATTTTAGACCTACGGGTCCATAGTTATTAGCTAGATGGCTTCTTCTCTCTTTTTGGATCTCAATACAAAGTTCTCCTCGATCTTCTTGGATATCTATTCGATGTAATCTTCTTTTGCGGTGTGTTTGTCGAGATCCGATGAATTGTGGGTTTATGATCCATATTATCTATGAACAATATTTGATTCTTCTCTGAATTCTTTTATGTATGATTGGTTTATCTTTGCAAGTCTCTTCGAATTATGAGTTTGGTTTGACCTACTAGATTAATCTTTCTTGCAATGGGATAAGTGCTTAGCTTTGGGTTCAATCTTGCGGTGCTCGATCCCCGTGACAGAAAGGGAACCGACACGTATTGTATTATTGCCATCGAGGATAAAAAGATGGGGTTTATATCATATTGCATGAGTTTATCCCTCTACATCCTGTCATCTTACTTAAAGCATTACTCTGTTCTTATGAACTTAATACTCTAGATGCATGCTGGATAGCAGTCGATGTGTGGAGTAATAGTAGTAGATGCAGAATCGTTTCGTTCTACTTGTGCAGACGTGATGCCTATATACATGATCATACCTACATATTCTCATAATTATTCGCTTTTCTATCAATTGCTCGACAGTAATTCATTTACCCACCGTAATACTTATGCTCTTGAGAGAAGCCACTAGTGAAACCTATGGCCCCCGGGTCTATCTTCCATCATATTAATCTTCCAACACTTAGCTATTTCTATTGCCGTTTATTTTACTTTGCATCTTTATTTCTCTTTGTCATAAAAATACCAAAAATATTATCTTATCATATCTATCAGATCTCACTCTCGTAAGTGGCCGTGAAGGGATTGGCAACCCCTTTATTGCGTTGGTTGCGAGGTTCTTATTTGTTGTGTAGGTGCGTGGGACTCGTGCGTGATCTCCTACTGGATTGATATCGTGGTTCTCAAAAACTGAGGGAAATACTTAGGCTACTTTACTGCATCACCCTTTCCTCTTCAAGGGAAAACCAACGCAGTGCTCAAGAGGTAGCAGTGAGCACTCATTAAAATATGACATGCTAAAGAGTTTATGTTGGACAAGGAAGACAACGTAATGGGTTATGTTTTCTTACATCTGAGATAAATTATATTGTCATGGATCATCCAACATGTTGAGCTTGCCTTTCCCTCTCTTGCTAGCCAATTTCTTTGCACCAAGTAGAGATACTACTTGTGCTTCCAAATATCCTTAGAACCAGTTTTGCCATGAGAGTCCACCATATCTACCTATGGATTGAGTAAGATCCTTCAAGTAAGTTGTCATCGTTGCAAGCAATAAAAATTTCTCTCTAAATATGTATGATTTATTAGTGTGGAGAAAATAAGCTTTATATGATTTTGTGATGTGGAAGAAATAAAAGCGACGGACTGCATAATAAAGGTCCATATCACAAGTGGCAATATAAAGTGATGTTCTTTCACATTAAGATTTTGTGCATCCAACCATAAAAGCACATGACAACCTCTGCTTCCCTCTGCGAAGGGCCTATCTTTTATTCTTGTCTTATACTTCATGCAAGAGTCACGGTGATCTTCACCTTTCCTTTTTATATTTTATCCTTTGGCAAGAACAATGTGTTCGAAAGATCCAGGTATATATAACTAATTGGATGTGAGTTTTCATGAACTATTATTGTTGACATTACCCTTGAGGTAAAAAGTTGGGAGGCAAAACTATAAGCCCCTATCTTTCTCTGTGTCTGATTAAAACTTCATAACCATAAATATCGCGTGAGTGTTAGCAATTGTGAAAGACTAAATGATGGTTGAGTATGTGGACTTGCTGAAAAGCTCTTATATTGACTCTTTCCTATGTTAAGATAAATTGCAATTGCTTCAATGGCTGAGATTATAGTTTGTTAGTTTTCAATGAAATTTCTGATTCATACTTGAGTATGTGAATGAATTGTTACTTTAGCATAAGAGATCATATGATAATATATATATATATACACACACATCTGGGCTATTCTGTTTCGCGTAACAGAATATTATTCTGTTACCCTACTTGAACTGACGAATTCAAGCGGTTGAACTGATGAAATTCGAGCGGTTGAACTGATGCTTCCTGTTTTTGTTAAAAATCGTCTTCTTTAGTTCAATTTTTTTGTAATTTTTTTTGTCGAAACGGGGCGTGTAATATATCGTTGGAAAGCTCTTGACATCTACATTACAATTTTATAATTTGTTTTTACAAAAAAATATGGTTTAAGAGCAGTTTCGAAAAAATCGTTTTTTCAAAACGAAAAACGAGAATTGTATTTTGGACTTAATTTTCAAACGGTTTATCGGAATTGAGCAAATGAGATAGCGTTAGAAAGCTTGCGAAAATCCGCATCTTCCATATATCTATTATTTTTTAAAATTCTATGTGATTTAAAAGGAATTTGAAAAATGGTGAAATTCTGGGCGAAACGTATTTTCGCTATTTTTTGCAAACGGTTTGTCAGATTGACGCAAATGATACGACGTTGGAAAGCTATGGAAAATGCGCAACTTTTGCGTATAGAAAGTTTTTTATAATTTCTTACGGTTTAAATACGAATTCAAATACGGTTAAAGTTGGTTTTGAATGTGGTTTTGTTCAAAAGTTTACTGAAATGGGGCAAATAATATACCATTGAAAAGCTATCAAAAATGCGGAACGTAGTCATGTTGAACATTTTCTCTTCGCAATTGTTTAAGAGTAATTTTGAGTACGGCAAGACGGATCCTATTGTTTTCACGTCTAAAAACAGAGTACTCGTACTGATATATGTGTGTTTGTGCTGAGCTATTTTTATAGACTAGTTTTGAATTGTTTTGAAAAAAGAGTACTTGTACTGATGTTTGCATGGATTTGTACTAAGCGTGTTTTCACTAACTCGACTTTGCTCTATTTTTGGGTAATATTTTTGCTCGTAAGTTTTCAACGGTTTTACTGTATCGTCGCCCCTGTACTTGCGTGGTTTGTATCATCGAATTGAATGATATTTTTCAGAAAGAAAATGTTTTTTTGAACTAAACTTTTTTAATGTTCTGGACTTCTCTTATTTCACGACTTGTACTTTTACCATTTGAATTGCATGGGATTTCTTTTTGCTTGAACTTTTACAATTTGAATTTCTGTCATTTGTTTTATTCCAAACGGACCACCGTTTTTAACTTGTACTAATCAATATTTTTAATTAAACCATTTTTCCTTTGTAGAACGGACCACCGTTTTTGTTTGTACGGATCAGTTATAGAACTTGAACATCAATGTCACAGAATCACTGTTTTTGTTTATTCCGAACTGATCACTGTTTTTAACTTGTACTGATCAATATTTGTAATTCAAACCTTTTTGTCCTTTCATATGACAAAAAATTTCACCTGCCCTGACCTCTTAAAATTCAAGACTCAGGCTCAAACATTCTCATCTTAGCGGGACAAGCTAATTCATTCGCATGCAGGGCAACAATAACAATACTCCAAACATACCAAGGGATGTCACACTGGAAAAACAATGCAACCGACGGGTTCTCTCCAATGGCAAAATTGACAATTTTTGAACTTGCATGACATCTAAACAAGAACTACATGATACACAATTTTCCATCATGCACCTGCTATCCTGAACATAAATAAAATAAGAGAAGGGTATCCTGAACATCTAAACAAGAACTTGGAAATTTTGCCATCATCCACCCACAGACTCTGCCTTCTCCCCTGGCCCTGAAACAAGAGCACCATCAGTTTAATTTTAAACAAATTGAAAGTTCGAACATGAGGCATGTAGATTTTCACATGATGAAAGTCACAAAAGTGGGCTATTTTTGTTTACTTCAAATAATTCAACATGAAGACAAATACAGATAAAAAAATTGTGACATTCTGAAGCATATGTCACTTCGACCTTTTAACTACTTTATTGCACAAGGAGATGATGTTATTGAACTGGCTAGGTACATTCAGTTTTACCTAGTATGGTTGGACTAGTAATGCAAAATCCTGACCAAAAATCACATTTTTTTCTCATGAAACCAAACTCTTAACTTGCCACACGACCATCTTTGAACCTCCTACAAGAATAGAATTTATATGATACATCATTCTTTTTTTTCTCTTGTTCAATCATGCACCCAAAAAATAGAACACAACAAAATATCAGTTGTTTGGCTCCCAAACCTCCTGCATATATTTATTTTTTTGAACTTATGTTCTTTTTGTAATTGAACTATTGTTGAATGAATGGTCGCTGATGCGCCGATGAGTCTATTGTGCTCCAGAAATTTGCCTACATCCCTGAGTAAATAGGTTTTCTTTTTTGCTTCCTGCAATTTATTTTTGCATGGGTCAGAGTAACTCCAATGCAGCAGCCACATATTTTTGAATCTTTTCTCTCTCTGTATTTTCATGTGGTTTTTTATATGAACCTGATGAATATCTGAATTCCCCGTGATGATATCAGTGAACCTTTTCATATGATGATGTTGAACTTGCGTTGAGTACATTAGGGATAACTTCCAGTCTTGAGAGAGAACAGTACACAAAGAGAGGGAGGTGCATTGGAGTGAGACGGCCAGCCACCACATCGCGGCATTTAGGGGCGGAGCAACGGGTGTCCTGTAGCCAGCTCTTCGAGAGACCGATGCTGGAGCACCGAGGTGGACTGTTGAGCTAGGTGACGAATGGGAATAGGGTCGAGGAGCAGCGACCGTCGTTGGCCCTGGAAGCAAGAAAAGTGAATCAAGACGGTTAACTCGTTGAACTATGATAGTCAACTAATTGATTGCAATAAAGAGTCTAAATCACTTTTCTTCTGGTGGAAGTGGAGGAATGATTAACAAAATACATAAATTCATTTTTATTAACACAAAAAAATTACAACGACCAGGAATATAAAATGCACTGTATAGGCAGAGAGTAAACATACAACTCCCATTCTAAAAAAATAAAACTTAATAGCTCTCAGAGTTTGAACTATTGTATACTTTTTTGTCGAACTGATGCAAAAATCCCCCATGTAGCAAATTGTCATACAATATAAAACCGATAAACCGAACTGGTTCAATAACACAAATCGAACTTCTATATGTGCTTATTTATGAACTGATAATATAAATACACAGTGAACTGGTAGACATAGTGTGTTTTTATTTTGTACATATGTTTTGCCAGCAGTAGAACTTCCTGCCTTTCCAAACTCGTACTCAAAACATGTACCAAAGAACATCATGCATCAGTATTAAGAAGACATACAAGAGCTACACACTGCCGTGAGGTACCCAAAAACAGAGTAGTTTGTGCATTTTTTAACACAATGACATTTTATGGAACTACTTATGCATTTAGACATCCTATGCTCTCATATAGATTAACACACCATCTTGTGTGCTAGAAAGAACATAGTAACATAAGTGAGTGAAATCAGATTTAGATAGGTGAATTATGAAATGCAATTTTTCTCTTTTAGGAATAAGCAAAAATACCTTTGGGGCACAAATGCCAGCCATCAACAATAGCTCAAAAGGCTTTTTCTTCCTAAAAGAATTCTTCAATTCCTGAAACTTAAAGTTTTTTTTTCAAATGGACTTGCCTGGAAGTAATACTTGTACTCTAGTCCAAGTACAAGTATAATGCTTATAGTTTGTAAACAAAAAAAGATGCCGAATTTACAAACGAAAAGCTTCAAATAAAAGTTAAAACAATAGAGAAACTATGAAGCAAATAGCATCAGTGATCTTCTAACTGAAGCACCATATTGTACTGATATTTTTTTGTCAATGAAATTCTGCAATTTAGGTACTAGAACTCACTGATGCTATTTACTATTTGTTTTTAAGGCATTTTCAATACATGCCAAACATTTGTTTTTTAAACACATCCACAGGTTAAATATATGCATGTCAATCTTCACAGTTGGAAGTAATCTGAGCTATCTCAAAACATCAAACTGATACATACATGCATGAGCAAAACCGGTACAAGCAATACAAATCCCTACTGTTTTTGCAAATGTTCCATAGAATATCTTATCATGAACGGACTGGTGAACTTACATAGGATTTGTTTCCAGCGACCTTCCCAGTGGTTCAGGTTTATTTATTTCTCGAGCTCTAACTTTTTAGCTTGCCCGACATCTAAACATGAACTACACGATACTTGTACAGATATTTTTTTGTCAATGAACTTCTGCAATTTAGGTACTAGAAACTCACTGATGCTATTTACTCTCCATTTTTAAGGCATTTTCAGTACACGCCAAACATTTGTTTTTAAACACATCCACATGTTAAACGGACCAGTACATGAAACTTGCACTGACTCAGTTAAACTCTGAATATGTTTAGAGAACATGAGGCTCTCATGTACTCTAGGTTACACACCAAACCTAGCTTTTACCATGATGCACCTTCTACTATGGAATGTAGACACGGAAACAAAACAATTTCTTATCAAGCTTCCTAGCTCATTCACTTCAACCTTTAGAAGACAAACTTCTTTTTTGGGAGAGAATATAAGATGATTTCTAAAATGCATTTTTTTGCACTGAATTCTTATCACTCTTATTGAAATTTTCTAACCTGTAGTTGCCCAGAAGCCATCCCAAGTCAGGCTAGACACAGACGTCGGGTTGGCACTGTCCGGCCACCTTGTTGGACAGACAGACATGCCTCTAGTCGATGTATCTCGCCGTCAAGGGGAAGAGCTGAGGAAGGTTCCCTGGCAACTGCGACGCAACACAACGCAACATGAGTGACCAGTATCGGCATTTCTATCTGGAGGCGGTGGTGGTGGGTTAGGGGCGTGACAACCATGGGAGCAGGTGCATCGGTGGTTGGCGAGTGAGCTGGTGGCGGTGGGAGCGGGGGCCAGTGCGGTTGATTGGGGCGAGGTCGCGGAGGCGGAGGTAGGTGGTGTCGGTGGGCAAGGGGCATGCATCAACAGCAGCAGAGAGGTTGCACCTGAGCTAGAGAATCGTAGGTGCAGTAGCAGCTTGCAGTAAGGAGCGGCCTACACTCAGCTCCTTTAGTGACCGACCACAAAACAAGATGTTGTACTGTTGAGCAGGAGGTCCTCGACCCCGCAACTCCTCCAGCAGGTTCCACTCTTTGCCATTGAATTATAAGCCATGGCATCAAAGTGGGACGTGTCCACATCAGTGACATTGAACGGACAGGGGTGGTGGCTGCGAACTGCCTGTACGCGGTGGTGGCGTAGCACCATCAGGGAGGAGGCAGAGTGATGGCAGGGTTGCATCACCGGCTGTCGGAGGATAAGTTGCCAGTTCCGTATTCTATTCTGTATTGAACTTAAGTGCACTGTTGAACTGAACTTTTGTAACACATATTCACTGAACTCGGTCCCCTGAATGTATATTTTTATAGTTATGTTGGCATGAGGCTATGTAATACATCTCAGCAATTGTTTTTGGGTGAGTTTCAAAAATATAATACTAAGTGAAAAGTACAACCTGACCTAACTACATATGCAACATGCAGTAGACATGTTCAGTGTCTCAACTTTTCACAAAAAACTGCAGATGTACTATCATCTATGCAAAATGTATCATAGAAATAATGGAGAAGGCTTAGTTAAAATGGGAACACCTTGTTCAGTTTTGATGAAATTAGTATCACAAAGAGCACTTGCTGCCTTCTCTATAGAGGCATGCGTTTGTGAATGGAAGAGGCCTCTGAACTTTTTTGCTTTCTCAACTCTTAACCTTTTTTATTCTTGTACTTCACCCACCCCTATAAATTTCTATACTTTTTAGTGGCTTTTGTTGGTGAGCCCTCCTGTTTCCCTGATCTGAACATTCACAAGGTTTATTCTGAGTATAAAAAAAGAAATAAAGTGTTCTGTTCACAATTAAGCTTATAAGCACTGCAAGACAATCAAGGTTGAGAGAATATAGTGAGCACCATGTCTAATTCTCAAGTCAGTGGTTGGTCCAAAAAAAATTATGAGGTCAGTACCTCCATAGAAGTAACAACAAGTTGTTGTACTGTGTGTGAGAGATTGTTGTTTTGTACAGAATTGATGTTGTTTTGCAAGGTGTACTTAAGACACTTCTTTTATTTTTATATGAGAACTGATGTTGTTTATCAGACACTACCTCTGTAATTAAATGCAAGACATTTTTGCAGTACTTCCCTAAATCCTATAAGTGCAAACCAAATACAGTTATAGAAATACTACACCAGGAGGTATCAATCAATCTAATCCATAGCACATTTTGCTAATATGTGTGTGATCTGTAGCCCATAGCCTATGTGTGATTTTTTCCAATTAATCCATGCATTTTTTATCCTTTGCTACCTGCAGCTATGGCTAGACCCGTTGAAGAGGTGGGGAGTTTCAAGTTAATGATTTGCTTTCAGAAACTTCAGACAAGAGCGGAGTAAAGACTGGAAGGTAAAACTACTGTTAGCATGTGTACCTTTTTTGTAGCATCTCATCTCCTTTGCTTCAAGTTTGAGCCAGGCCCAGGGGTAGAGCACGGGGTGGCCTATACGCAGCACTTTGAGCTACTGGCCACGGGGCGACCAGTTGGACTACCGATGTGACCACGGCGAGACTGACATGCATCCTCGTGGAGGTCGCTGGATCTGGATCGGGGTTGTGGGAGGAGGCATGGTGGAGGGGCGACGACTGGTGGTGGAAGTGAGGCGGCCGGGTACAGGGCACTCGGGGGAGCCTGCCGGCTGGGATCCCATGGTGTCAGCGAGGAGCCACGATGGGAGGCGGGGGATCCTGATGGGGATGGTTGGTCCAGCAGCAGCGCGCAACCTCGTATGTGGCAGCCGGGCGCTCGGGTCACGCAACATACATTGGCGGGGAAAGAAGGAGTCTGGAGGCGCGTTGCCGGGGAGGGAGCCGGGCGGCGACGCGCTAGGGAGGAGGCCGAGCGGCGGTGCGTCACCGGGGAGGGAGTCGGGCGGGGGGCATGGCGGGTCTCTAGATGTGGAGGGTGAGGGCGCAGCGCGGCGTCGAAGGTTGGAGGCGGGGGGCGGGCGGACGACCGGCCGGCGTCAACGCGTGGGTCGGAGGAGCAACCCATCACGGTGCCGCGGGCTCCCTCGGTCCGGCTGCCGCCGTCGCTCGCTCGCCCGTGAAGACTGCCTTCGGCGGTAGGAGGCGGGTTAGGTTGGGGGTGGGTCCCGAAGTTTCTACTGTGGTCCGCACATCACGCCTTATAGGGACTGATGGTAACAGAATAATATTCTGTTACTAGTAACAGAATAGCCCTGTCCTATATATATATATGTTGATGTTCTAAGAATGATCATGATGCCCTCATGCCCGTATTTTATTTTATCGACACCTCTATCTCTAAACATGTGGACATATTTTTCGATTTCGGCTTTCGCTTGAGGACAAGCGAGGTCTAAGCTCGGGGGAGTTGATACATCCATTTTGCATCATGCTTTTATATCGATATTTATTGCATTATGGGCTGCTATTACATATTATGTCACAATACTTATGCCTATTCTCTCTTATTTTACAAGGTTTACATGAAGAGGCGAAATGCCGACAGCTGGAATTCTTGGCTGGAAAAGGAGCAAATATTCGAGACCTATTCTACACATCTCCAAAAGTCCTGAAACTCCACGGGAATTATTTTTAGAATATATAAAAAATATTGGGCAAAGAAAGTACCAGAGGGGGCCGCCCACCGTCCACGAGAGTGGGGGCGCGCCCTACCCCCTGGGCGCGCCCCTGCCTCGTGGGCCCCCTGGTGGCCCTTTGATGACCATCTTTGGCTATATGGAGTCTTTCGTCGCAGAAAAAATAATAAGCAAGCTCATGGGACGAAACTCCACCGCCACGAGGCGGAACCATTCTAGGGCTCCGGCGGAGTTGTTCTGCCGGGGAAACTTCCCACCGGGAGGGGGAAATCATCACCATCGTCATCACCAATGATCCTATCATCAGGAGGGGGTCAATCTCCATCAACATCTTCACCAGCACCATCTCATCTCAAACGCTACTTCATCTCTTGTATACAATCTTTGTCCCAAAGCCTCAGATTGGTACCTGTGGGTTGCTAGTAGTGTTGATTACTCCTTGCAGTTGATGCTAGTTGGTTTATTCGGTGGAAGATCATATGTTCATATCCTTTATGCATATTAATACCCCTCTGATTATGAACATGAATATGATTTGATAGTAGTTACATTTGTTCCTGAGGACATGGGAGAAGTCTTGCTATAAGTAGTCATGTGAATTTGGTATTCGTTCGATATTTTGATGAGATGTATGTTGTCATCCCTCTAGTGGTGTCATGTGAACGTCGACTACATGACACTTCACCATTGTGTGGGCCTAGAGGGAGGCATTGGGAAGTAATAAGTAGATGATGGGTTACTAGAGTGACAGAAGCTTAAACCCTAGTTTATGAGTTGCTTCGTAAGGGGCTGATTTGGATCCATATGTTTCATGCAATGGTTAGCTTTACCTTAATACATCTATTGTAGTTGTGGATGCTTGCAATAGGGGTTAATCATAAGTGGGATGCTTGTCCAAGTAAGGGCAGTACCCAAGCACCGGTCCACCCACAAATCAAATTATCAAAGTACCGAACGCGAATCATATGAACGTGATGAAAACTAGCTTGATGATAATTCCCATGTGTCCTCGGGAGCGCTTTACTTCATATAAGAGTTTGTCCAGGCTTGTCCTTTGCTACTGTTGGATCACGGGTTCCGGCAGACCCTTAAGGTTCGAACACTGGGGTGCGCGCGAAGGTTTTCTCCCTATCGATCCACGCCCTAGCTCTCTAAGATCTTGCGGACGAACTCGACGAACTCACAACACAGAAAAACACAAGATTTATACTAGTTCGGGCCACCATTGTGGTGTAATACCCTACTCCAGTGTGGTGGTGGTGGATTGCCTCTTGGCCTGATGATGAACAGTACAAGGGGAAGAACAGCCTCCTGAGGTTGAGGTGTTCTTGTGCTTGGTGTGCTTGTGTGGGTGGGATTATCTTGGATCTGCTCTCCACTTGTGATGGTGTCGATCCCCCCTTCCTACTGTGGTGGCTAGTTCTTCTTATATAGGCCCTGGTCCTCTCCACAAATATTGAGCGGGAAGGGAGCCAACAACGACCAATTTGAAAGGGGACAACTAGTACAAGTTATCCTGACATAAGGTGGTCTTCACCTGCAAAAGGCTCTGGTGATGACGCCATCATGGGCTCCACGGTGACCTTCGTCCTGCCGTCCTTCCGGTCTTGGTCTCGTTGCACCAATATGGAAACCTTTTCTTGATGCCTCGGTACTCCGCGCCTATGCTTGCCCCCTTAGCACCAAAGAGGAAACAAGGACGCTGCGCGCGCTAGCGCCCGCCTGGTCTCCATCGTCATGGCTCACGTCACGAGGACATCGCGAGGTTTGCCTTGCCTTGATCTCTCCGCCCCTCGTGAGCCTGCTTGGTGAGGCTGCTCTTGAGGAGGTCTTGTGTCGCCCGCCTTGCGAGGCTTGGCCCCTCGCGAGGGTCTTGAATGCCTTGTCGATGAAGATGGGCTGTACGAACCTGCCAGCCCAGCCACACCGTGGGCCGCAGGCAGGCAAGTCTGGGGACCCCCGTTCCCAGAACACCGACAGTAGCCCCCGGGCCCAAGGCACGCTCGGGCTTGGCTTTGAGGCAAAGCCAAAGGATCAAGCGCGGAGCGCTGCGGTCCCCCAAAGCCTACGGCCTCGGCTGAGGCGTGGTGGTTGATTGGACGTGGGCATCTCCGCTTCCCCATGCTACCTCGGCAACTGCCCAACTTGACAAGTCCTTGCGGCATGCAAGGAAAACCATCATTACCTGTGATCGTGGGGGTGCTGGTTGGCCTTCTTCTGCTACAAATGGGGAGGGGCAGAGCCCCCGTCGCCCATCTCTTCCCATTTCGCTCGCTTCTTCCTCCTCTACTCCACTGCTAGCAGCAACTTCAATGGCGCCGATCCGTAGGTTCTCAGCTGAGGAAAAGGGGAAGGTTCCCTCGACGTGCTGGCGCTGCTCCCGCCGAAGAAGAGGTCGGTCCACTGCCGTGACGCCGCGGAGATGCAAGTGGTAACGAGGCCTTGGTGCGAGCGGCCTCCTCCTGGGTATCCACTGCCCTTGTACGCCCAAGCTGGGGGCTCGGGAGGAAGGAGCGACGAGCATCGATGCGCGCACCACAGCCAAGATCGACGTGCCACAGCGACGGGCGCCGTCGCTCCTGGAGTCCACGCCACGGACTCCTCACGCGAGCTCATGCTGTGGGCGGCGACGCCCCCAAGCTCCTGGATCCGCTTCCCACGCTTCCTCTTCGACATGATGCCACCGAGGGGGCCTCTCGAACTCTGGTTGCAGCATGCCGACTGCGGCACCCCGGCGACCGGAGCTGAGGTTGAAGCAGTCTCCACCGGCAAGATCTTCATGACCCGCGGTTGGGGCGAGGTCACGCGGGTTTGCCGTGCGGAGGGTGCCCTCGTGATCCACTTTGAGTATGACGGCGCCTCAACGCTGTCCTTCAAGGTCTTCGATGTGGAGGGTCGCCTCTTGGAGTGCTGCCCCCAAGGGGAGCGCCAGGATGAGGCACGCTCCGCTCGCGGCTGCTCCAGCAGCAGCGACTCTCCTGAGCTCTACGATACTTTGGAGACGAGCGACGACAGCTACGTCCCCCCGAGCTCTCGCTGTGCTCGGAGCAGGGCTGCGACGTCCGGCCGCCGCCGTCACTGATCTGGATGGGGTTGGCGCCGGCCTCCCACGGTCCACTATTGATGATGGTGTCGGCCGTGAGGGTGTGTAGATAGGATACTCCTTGGTCCTTGTCTTTTGTTCTCTTCGGGGAATCAAGAAGTACCCCGTGGGGTGTGTAAAGTGTCCTCAATGTCTTTTGTCGATATTATCCCAATTATGGTAGCCTTGTTAGCGCAAGTCCTGTTTAGGCTCAGTCCCCCTTTCCAATTTCGTGACAGCTTGTCGCTTTATCCTGACAGGTCCTGGTCCCGAGGCAGGTTCAGCCGTCTCTAGTATGCCAGGTCGCCTGCCATGGTCAAGGCCAGGAGGTGAGTGGCCGAAGATCCAGTAAGAGCCCCTGAGGCGCGATGCTCAGGAGGTCCCCTTTAGCGCTCAAGCAGTTGTGGTAAGATAAGAAAGGGAAGCGACGTTGCCGCAACAGGGCTGTGGCGAGCGTGTTTGATTAGGTTTCAATGTTTAGTTGATCTGGGCTCGTGACTTATCTTGGCGGTCCAGGGTTGATTCTTCGCGATGCGCCAAACCCATGCGCGAATCATCCGCATCGTAGCTAGGACAGGCCCATACGAGTCCTACCCCTTTCAATGCTCTCCTTTGCGCTCTACGTCCTCAGGTCCCGATCCTCGAGCGAGCTCAGCCGCCGCTGGTATGCCAGGTCGCGTGCCGTGGTCAAGGCCAGGGGGTGAGGGCTAGAGAGCCAGTAAGAGCTCCTGAGTCGCGATGCTTAGGAGCCCCCCTTTTAACATGCAAGCGAATTACTTGGAAGAGGTGGGAGCTCGTGGCGCCGCCTGGTGTTATCCTCGTGAGGTTCCTGGGAGCCAGCACAAGGAAGAACATGATCTGCCGTTATGGTTGCCAGCCTGCCGCTGGTTGCTTCGTGAGGAGGTGAGGGCACTAAGGGCCTGGTGAGGTGACGTACGCGGGGCGTGCCGTGAGCCAGAGCTCGATCGCTCAGGTTTTTGACATGGCAGGGATGGACCCATGCACCAGCGCCGTGCCGGCGTGAGGAGGCCCCGCGGGGGGCGACGATTGAGCAGGTAGCAATCATAGGTAGGTCGAACATGAGAGTAGCAGGCTTAAAAAAATGCATGGGGGATACGTGCCACTGGGCCAGGCCCGAGCGGCTTGGGAATGATGCAGCCCGAGGGGCGCTCCCAACAAGGTAAGCTAAAGGCATAAGGAAAGGGATACATGCCACATGGATGGACCCATGCAGCTTGGGAATGATGCAGCCCGTGGGGCGCTCCCAGCTAAATGAACTTGGAAAATGTCACCTGGTTATGTTGATGAAGGAGAGTTGGGGCAGCTGAAGGTGCACGGCGAAGGGGTTTCTCATCACGAGCCTCCGGAGCTCTAAGCCTCGGGAAGCTCTGGGGGCTCGGGTGGTTCCTTGAGAATCGTCTGCATCTCCATCAGGACGGCATGTTGCGCTGGTAGGCGGACGACATGCTCGGCAGGCCAAAGGGCATGCGAACGTAGCTGTGCGGTGGGCCCTCACAGCGTCCCACACGCTAAGGCCAAAAGAGCTCCTGAGAAGCGACCCTGTTGAGCCCTGGAACGTCAATGTAGACGCATAGCCTGGCATCCTCGCCTGGATGAAGTGCTGCACCTCCTGAGCGGCGGTCGCCGCGCATGGCCCTTGGGTCTTGCAGTTCCTGGGTGGTCTTGGTGATGAACTCCTTAATGGTGGGCGGTCCTTGCCCTGTGTCCTCCTGAGGGAAACATGCTGTGAAGCATGCCTCCAAGTGGTGCCCGAGCTCCTCCCTCGTGATGTGGGTAAGGTCTGAGGCCTTCTAGAAGAAAGCCCTCGAGCCCTGCCCGAGAAGGGCGCTGGGCGCGCCTTCCTATGCAATGGAGGGAGGCGCCCCTGGAGCGGGCGCTGATCCTGATGAGGCTCCAGCTGCGATGCCACCCTCCTAAGGTCCGGCACGGCGCAACTGCTTCTTCTTCTTAGGGACGGCCTCATGAGGGCCCTCGCCCTTGCTGTCGGGGTCGTTGGTTGCTGCAGCTTGGAAGGCACACTCGAGGGAGCACACCGCATCTCTTTCTTCACATGGGACCGTGATGATCCCGCCGCTTCCCGGCATCTTGAGGATATTGTAGCCGTGATGGGTCACCGCCATGAACTTGGCTAGAGCTGGATACCCGAGGATGGCGTTGTACGGCAGGTGGATGTGCGCGACGTCGAAGTCGATGAGCTCGGTGTGGTAGTTGTTGCGCGTGCCGAAGGTGACAGGGAGGCGGACCTACCCTATCGGTGTGGTGGAACTGTCGGTCATTCCTGAGAAAGGCTTGGTAGGCTGAAGCTGGTCATAAGGCACTTGGAGGCTGTTGGACATGTCGACGGACAGGATGATGAGCCCTGCGCTGCCATCGATGAGGGTCTTGGTAACTTGCACGTTGTTGATGACTGGGGAGCAAAGCATCGGGAGGACGCCAGCGGTAGCTGCGCACTTGAGCTGATCTGCCAAGCTGAACATGATGGGGCACTGGGACCACCTGAGCGGGCGTGTGGCTTCGAGCTTTGGGAGGACTGCATTCACTTCACGAGCAAACTGCTTGAAGATAAGTTGCGAGGCAGGGGCCTAGGCTCCGCCCAAGATGCAGGCGATAGCACGTGGTTCCTGAAAGCCCCCAGCCCCTCGTCCTTATGGTGCTCGTCGTTCTTTCTTGGTGGTGGCGGCAGTGGTGGGAGCCCAGCGTTGCCTTGAGGACGATCCTCACAAGGATGATCCCTCCAGGTGCCCTCGTGAGGCTGATCCTGCCAGCGGTCCTCATGAGGCCGGTCACGCCACTCCTGGCGTGGGCCATGGTCGTCCCAGCGTCCGCCGCCACCTCCTCCTCCTCGGCCGTAGCCCCGATCGCCATGCTCGGGGCATCGGCCGAAGCATCCTTCACGAATGGCCCTGAGCTCTTGACAGTCGCTAGTGTTGTGGGTGTTCAGGTTATGGAAGGCGCAGAACGGATGGCTGCCCTTGGACGACTCCGGTTGGTCTCTGCCACGCTTGGTGTCTGGTTCCGCTGTGAGCACGGCTGCTCCCTTGCGCTTCACGTCCTGGGCCTTGGCTTTCTTCTCCTCTGGGTCTGCAGCATGGAGCTCGAGGAGGGAGAGGTGCCCCTCCTCGGCTCTTGCACACTTGGTCGTGATATTGAAGAGCTCCAGGGTCGTGCACATCTCCTCGAGGATAGCAAGCTCTTCCTTCATCTTGACGTCTGATACGTCTCCATCGTATCTACTTTTCCAAACAATTTTGCCCTTGTTTTGGACTCTAACTTGCATGATTTGAATGGAACTAACCGGATTGACGCTGTTTTCAGCAGAATTGCCATAGTGTTATTTTTGTGCAGAAATAAAAGTTCTCGGAATAACCTGAAAATCAACGGAGGATTATTTTGGAATATATAATGAATCTTGGAAGGAAGATCCACGTCAGGGGGTGCCCCACCTGTCCACGAGGGTGGGGGGCGCTCCCCTGCCTCGTGGCCCCCCTGACGCTCCACCGACCTCAACTTGGACTCCATATATTCACTTTCGTGGAGAAAAAACCGAGAAAGAAGGATTCATCGCGTTTTATGATACGGAGCCGCCGCCAAGCCCTAAACTCTCTCGGAAGGGCTGATCTAGAGTCCGTTCGGGGCTCCGGAGAGGGGAATCTGTCGCCATCGTCATCATCAACCTTCCTCCATCACCAATTTCATGATGCTCACCACCGTGCGTGAGTAATTCCATCGTAGGCTTGCTAGACGGTGATGGGTTGGATGAGTTTTATCATGTAATCGAGTAAGTTTTGTTAGGGTTTGATCCCTAGTATCCACTATGTTCTGAGATTGATATTGCTATGACTTTGCTATGCTTAATGCTTGTCACTAGGGCCCGAGTGCCATGATTTCAGATCTGAACCTATTACGTTTTCATCAATATATGAGAGTTCTTGATCCTATCTTGCAAGTCTATAGTAACCTATTATGTGTTATGATCCGTTTACCCCGAAGTGACAATAATCGGGATACTTACCGGTGATGACCGTAGTTTGAGGAGTTCATGTATTCACTATGTATTAATGCTTTGTTCTGGTACTCTATTAAAAGGAGGCCTTAATATCCCTTAGTTTCTGCTAGGGCCCCACTGCCACGGGAGGGTAGGACAAAAGATGTTATGCAAGTTCTTTTCCATAAGCACGTATGACTATATTCGGAATACATGCCTACATTACATTGATGAACTGGAGCTAGTTCTGTGTCACCCTAGGTTATGACTGTTACATGATGAACCGCATCCGGCATAATTCTCCATCACCGATCCATTGCCTACGAGCTTTCCATACATTGTTCTTCGCTTATTTACTTTTCCGTTGCTATTGTTATCATCACTATAAAACACCAAAAATATTACTTTTGCTACCGTTTCCCTTTACCACCGTTACCACTACTATAATATTACTTTGCTACTAAATACTTTGTTGCAGATATTAAGTTTCCAGGTGTGGTTGAATTGACAACTCAGCTGCTAATACTTGAGAATATTCTTTTGCTCCCCTTGTGTCGAATCAATAAATTTGGGTTGAATACTCTACCCTCAAAAACTTTTGCGATCCCCTATACTTGTGGGTCATCAACTTCACGGATGCCATCAAAGAACACAGAGATGATGGCCTCGTCGGTCACCTTGGGGATCTTGATCTATGCGCTGTTGAAGCGCTGAATGTACTTCTGCAGGGTCTCTCCTGGTTCCTGCTTGATGCTGCGTAGGTCGCCCATGACCGGGGGGCGGTCGCGAGTACCGTGGAAGTTGGCGATGAAGCGGTCGCGCATCTCGTCCCAGGAGGAGATCGAGCCTGGCGGCAGGTTCAGGAGCCAGGAGCGGGTGCCCTCCTTGAGAGCCATGGGAAACCAGTTCGCCATGACTTTCTCGTCGCCGTTGGTCGCTTCGATGCTCAGCTCGTAGAGCTGCAAGAACTCCACGGGGTCGAGGGTGCCGTCATAGCGAGGAGGCAGGTCCGACTTGAACTTGCCCGGCCAGGCGATGCTACGCAGCTCGGGGGTAAAGGCGCGACAGCTAGCTATGGTCACTGGGGCCCGCATTGTGGGTGGAGCTTGGTCTTGACAGGGTCTGGGCCCTGCCGCTACAGGTGGCGCACGGACTTGCTGCAGCAGTCGGTCCTGGCACGGTGGCGCGAGGAGCGGTGGAGCGTTTTGTAGCGGTCGAGGGACTTCTTGACAGCTTCTTTCTTCGCGCTCGGGTGCGGGACGTGGCGGGTCGCGTCACGGAGCCGCGCGTCTTGGCGCCAGGGCACCGTCTTGGGGCTAAGGTGGCGGAGGCGCTCCATGAGCTGCATCGCTCATAGCTGGTGGAGGGCGAGGTGGAGAGAGGGACGTCACAGGAGAGCCCCCTGCGGTGTGGACAAGCTCGGTGATGCGGTCGAGCTAGTCCTCGTAGAGGTCGTTGACTCGGCAGTAGTGCAGGAGCTCGTGCGCCATGAGGAGCGCGGCCCATGCGTCCATGGGAGGGCGACGTGCATGGGAAGAAGAACCGGCCGGGGTCAGTGATGGAGTGGCGGTGCGGCCGTCCCACCGCACTGAGGGGTGCAGTGAGGATTCTTGCTGCTCGTTCCTCGCCAGGCCGGTGGCGGCGTTGGCGGCGGGCGAGGTGGCCCGCCGACAGGAGCCGTCTAAGCGACTTGAGTGGCGAGGGCGGCCCGACGCTCAGCACGAGCATGGTGTGCGTCTGCCATGGAGACGATGGAGCGACCGGACACAGAGCGATGGATAGAGGCTTGAGCACACCCCTACCTGGGGCGCCAAATGTCGGATCACGGGTTCCGGCAGACCCTTAAGGTTCGAACACTAGGGTGTGCACGAAGGTTTTCTCCCTATTGATCCACGCCCTAGCTCTCTAAGATCTTGCGGACGAACTTGACGAACTCACAACACAGAAAGACACAAGATTTATACTGGTTCGGGCCACCGTTGTGGTGTAATACCCTACTTCAGTGTGGTGGTGGTGGATTGCCTCTTGCACAGATGATGAACAGTACAAGGGGAAGAACAACCTCCTGAGGTTGAGGTGTTCTTGTGCTTGGTGTGCTTGTGTGGGTGGGTTGATCTTGGATCTGCTCTCCACTTGTGATGGCGTCGATCCCCCCATCCTACTGTGGTGGCTAGTTCTACTTCTATAGGCCCTGGTCCTCTCCCCAAATATTGAGCGGGAAGGAAGCCAACAACGGCCAATTCGAAAGGGGACAGCTAGTACAAGTTATCCTGACAAAAGGTGGTCTTCGCCTGCAAAAGGCTCTGGTGATGACGCCGTCTTGGGCTCCACGGTGACCTTCGTCATGCCGTCCTTCTGGTCTTGGTCTCGTTGCACCAATATGGAAACCTTTGCTTGATGCCTCGGTACTACGCGCCTGCGCTTGCCCCCTTAGCACCAAAGAGGAAACAAGGACGATGCGCGCGCTGGCGCCCGCCTGGTCTCGATCGTCATGGCTCACGTCATGAGGACCTCGTGAGGTTCGCCTTGCCTTGATCTCTCCGCCCCTCGTGAGCCTGCTTGGTGAGGCCGGTCTTGAGGAGTGCTACCACTTGAGCACATGCATTGGTTTTCCCTTGAAGAGAAAAGGGTGATGCAGCAAAGTAGCGTAAGTATTTCCCTCAGTTTTTGAGAACCAAGGTATCAATCCAGTAGGAGGCGATGCACGAGTCCCTCGCACCTACACAAACAAATAAATCCTCGCAACCAGTGTGATAAGGGGTTGTCAATCCCTACACGGTCACTTACGAGAGTGAGATCTGATAGATATGATATGATAATATTTTTGGTATTTTTATGATAAAGATACAAAGTAAAATAAAAGGCAATAAAAATAACTAAGTATTGGAAGATTAATATGATGGAAGATAGACCCAGGGGCCATAGGTTTCATTAGGGGCTTCTCTTAAGAGCATAAGTATTCACGGTGGGTAAACAAATTACTGTTGAGCAATTGACAGAATTGCGCATAGTTATGAGAATATCTAGGTATGATCATGTATATAGGCATCACGTCCGAGACAAGTAGACCGACTCCTGCCTGCATCTACTACTATTACTCCACACATCGACCGCTATCCAGCATGCATCTAGAGTATTAAGTTCAAGAGAACAGAGTAACGCTTTAAGCAAGATGACATGATGTAGAGGGATAAACTCATGCAATATGATGTAAACCCCATCTTGTTATCATCGATGGCAACAATACAATACGTGCCTTGCTGCCCCTACTGTCACTTGGAAAGGACACCGCAAGATTGAACCCAAAGCTAAGCACTTCTCCCATTACAAGAAAGATCAATCTAGTAGGCCAAACCAAACTGATAATTCGAAGAGACTTGCAAAGATAACCAATCATACATAAAAGAATTCAGAGAAGATTCAAATATTGTTCATAGATAAACTTGATCATAAACCCACAATTCATCGGTCTCAACAAACACACCGCAAAAGAAGATTACATCAAATAGATCTCCACAAGAGAGGGGGAGAACTTTGTATTCAGATCCAACAAGAGAGAAGAAGCCATCTAGCTAATAACTATGGACCCGTAGGTCTGAGGTAAACTACTCACACTTCATCAGAGAGGCTATGGTGTTGATGTAGAAGCCCTCCGTGATCGATGCCCCCTCCGGCGGAGCTCTGGAAAAGGCTCCAAGATGGGATGTCGTGGATACAGAAAGTTACGGCGGTGGAATTAGGGTTTTGGCTCCGTATCTGGTAGTTTGGGGGTACGTAGGTATATATACGAGGATGGAGTATGTCGGTGGAGCAACATGGGGCCCATGAGGGTGGAGGGCGCGGCTGGGGTGGGGGGGGGGGTAGGCGCGCCCCCTACATTGTGGCCTCCTGGTTGATGTCTTGACGTAGGGTCCAAGTCCTCTGGATCATGTTCATTCCGAAAATCACGTTCCCGAAGGTTTCATCCCGTTTGGACTCCATTTGATATTCTTTTTCTGCAAAACCTTAAAATAGGCAAAAACAACAATTCTGGGCTGGGCCTCCGGTTAATAGGTTAGTCCCAAAAATAATATAAAAGTGTATAATAAAGCCCAATAATGTCCAAAACAGAATATAATATAGCATGGAACTATCAAAAATTATAGATACGTTGGAGACGTATCAAGCATCCCCAAGCTTAATTCCTGCTCGTCCTCAAGTAGGTAAATGATAAAAACAGAATTTTTGATATGGAATGCTACTTGGCATAATTTCAATGTAATTCTTCTTAATTGTGGTATGAATATTCAGATCCGAAAGATTCAAGACAAAAGTTCAATATTGACATAGAAATAATAATACTTCAAGCATACTGTGACACTCCAAAATTTTTATTTGGTTTTTTCAGCAAAAACTTTGTTGGTTTTTGAAAAGAGGCCATTTAAAACTTTTCCAGAAAACCTTCCTTTAAAAAAAACTTCTTTGGCAAGGATTTTTATTTTTGTATCTTCTTCAAACTATGGTGTTTGATCATTTAAAACTCTTTCTCTGATGGTAGATGGTTCCCTTCTCAAAGTATATTTTTGGAAATTATTCTTTTTCTTATAAAAAAAGAACTCTATGAATTTTGAGGTTTTCCTTATCTTGAAACCACCCATGGTTTTACCATGTCTCCTATAGTAAATCTTCTCAAAATCCCTCCCTCCACCTTTGAATAATCTAAATTCTCTGTCTCAACAAGTCCAAACAAGTTCTAGATTTTCTTTCAATTATTTTTATCTCTCAAATCATTTCTGCCAATTATTTTTAGCCTGAGTGATTTTCAAAGCAAGTACCTCATTGCCTTTGAGTTTTTATCCCAAACCAACTCCCCTGGATAGTCCTTAGTACCCACAACCTAGAACCATCTTGATCCACTCTTCTTCTTTTCAAATTTTTCAAATTTCACTCACTGCAAGTTTGGACCAGATTTGACAAATTTGGTGAAATTCATATCTACACTTCTCCAAAAATTCCACAAAAATTCAGGCAGTCTCCTGGTGCAATGAGAGGCCACTCCACCAAAAATCAGCTCAAGGAAAAATCCCTACATGGCAGAATCATTCTGTCGAACACCTGGCCGGCACTGTTACTTTGCACTTTCAGTAAAATTCAGAAAGTTCAGAGAAGTTCAGTGTCGTTTCTTCGTCAGAGAATTGTCACTTGTCAACAGTGCATCCTGGCGCGTTGCACGCATCCCCTTCTCCCTGGCCAGCACCCCGCGCGCGCGCTTGGCGCCTTCCTGGCGTCGGTGGCACCCTGGGCCGCCTGCGCCGGCGTGCTTTGCGGCAGCAGAACCACCGTAACGGCCGACAGGGGGGCAACACCGCGGAAGAACGCCGTTCGGCGCCGCCCAACCCTCCTGGTAGCTCTGCGTGGCCTCATGTACGCCAGCGCACCCCGCAGCACCGTCGCCGTGGCCCGGCAAGCATAGGGCACGCTCTCTGCCGCCGACGGGCCCGCGCCGCCCCGTTCTGTCGAAACCCACTCAAGCTCCTAATCCAAGTCCGTTAGCGTCTGAATGGGACCAGTAGACCTCCACGATGACGCCAAACTCCCTAATCTCCCTGTCCAGCCACTGCGCAGCCGTAATCCACCACCGGACTTATCCGTCCACGGCCACCGCCTCGGATCGCCTATAAAAGGGAACCCCAAGCTCACCCTCGAGCACGCACCACCACTGCACCTCACCAACGCCCCGCAAGGCCACTAGGAGGACCTCGAGGAGGTCTCCTCCCCTGACTCCGGCCGCCCCGTTCCGCCTCGGCCTCTGTCTCGATTCGCTCCGGTGAGGCCGTCCCCGGCGCCCAAACTTCGTCAGTACCCTCCTCGAGCAACCAGAGAGCTAATCCCCACTTCAATTTGATCCTTGCAGCCCTCCTCGGCGAGCTCCATCAACGCCCAAACCACCGTCCGCCGGAGCAAGGGCCGCCGTCGACGTGGTGCTCACCGGCGACCACCACCACCTCCCACAGACGCGGAATGGCGCCCTGAACACGGAGGTACTCTCCGATCTCCCTGCCTCGCCGTGGATTGCCACCGGCGACCACCGCGGCTCTCGGGCACCGTGGCTCTCGGGTAAGATGGCAGTGTTGTAGCATGCCAGTCTTATGCCAGACTATATGACTTTAGTGTCAACCCGTATCGGTCCAGTTCCTTCCATCTTTCCTTCCTTGTACTACCACATGTTTTCTGCAAGGAATATGGCTTAGTAAGTTGCAAACCGCTTTCTTGGTACACACCAAAAGGAGAGGCCGTGATGATGGTTCCATGGCCCTGGATTAAAGCCAGTCATCCGGTCAGGGGGCATGGGTGTTTTCGGTTGGGACCGAGAGGGGGGGCACCCTTTAGAGCGCGCGTATATAAATTTGATCCCATGCTATTCGAGATTGTGATCTCCCCATCTCAAAAGTTTTTCTTGGATGATGTCTAGGGTGATTCCTGGCATCAAGAGGTAGGATGGGTGTGTACTGGTTAGCTGTGTTTTCTTCCGAAATAGCGTAAACGGAACTAGTCCTTCGTGACTACGGAAATCCGTTCGTTGTGGGAAAAATTTTCGTACAAACTCTGCAGAGTCATATATTCCTTTGAATCATCTATTCCATGTCCAAGTTCGGTATTATCTTATCCTGACAAATGTCATTTTTGATGACAGAGACTCCGGTGAATCGCATGAGTGCTAAGTCCGGTTAAATGTTTATTCCTGTGGATGGACTAACCCGTTTATTTTCATGAATTGAATATTTATTATGAGTATTATTTACTTGTGAATAAAAGCCCTTTCTGTGATGTCGCTCAGACGTCCGACAGTGGTATTGTTATTATTTACTTTCAATAAAAGCCCTTTTTGTGATGTCGCTCAGAGGTCCGACTGTGGCATTGTTATATTTTACTTTCAATGAAAGCCCTTTCTGCGATGTCGCTCAGACGTCCGACTGTGGCATCTCTTTTAAAGCCCTTTATGTGACGTCGCTCAGACGCCCGACTATGGCATTTCTTTTAAAGCCCTTTATGTGGCGTCGCTCAGACGCTCGACTGTGGCATTTCTCTTAAAGCCCTTTATGTGGCGTCGCTCAGACGCCCGACTGTGGCATTTCTTTTAAATCCCTTTATGTGGTGTCGCCTAGACGCCCGACTGCGGCATGCTTTATTTATTTATCTTCCTATCGAGGTGTCGCTTCAGACACCCGATTGGGTTTACAGTTATTTTTTGTTGGGTTTTCGAGCGGACTACCGCCGACCCCCTTTTTACCTGTCTTGTTTTTACGAATTAATGTGCCACTGTTAAAATTAATCATGACACATCCATGCATGCATTTGTTATATCTTACGTCTGAACTGTCTTGCGAGTACTTTCAAAGTACTCACCTGGCTTGTTGATTTGGCCAGATGCCGACGAAGGCGATCTCATGGATGAAGAAATTGATAGCGAGTCAGACGCCTAGAGGAATCCCAGCCAGTCTCATGCGACCCTGGATTTGGTCACTGTATTATATCCGCTTCCGCTACCAAATAAATTCATCGAGCCTCACCTCGACGCTCGATGAGATGCCAGTTTTAGAGTCATGTATCTCACTCCCCGCTGTGTTTTTCCACCACCACCCTATCCTCGAGTCAGTAGTATGCCTCCACACCACTGTGTCATGTCCGCCATTATGTATAATTATTGGCGTGCTTGTAATAATTTGGTTGAGCAACCGTAGCTCGACCCTGTAATATATTTTATGCTACTGGCTTATTGTATCAAGAATTTGTCTACCGGTAAGGAGGATTTTTCTCATACTGGACTCAAAAGATTGGTTTCTCAATAAACATTTTTATTGGAAAACCGGTCGTGACAAGCTTGGTATCACAGCCAGGCTGACTGTAGGAAGCCACTAGGTGCGATCGCTAATTGGTTATTAGCATGATAGAGCCAATTTATATTTTTTTTGCAATTGTAGTCATTTTCTGACAGTCAGCATAAATTTATGATCTGACCATTCAGAATTTTTGCCTACTTTTGTAGATGGCCGACAACAGCTGCGAGTCTCAGACCTTCGCCAACGTGCCCGATGGGTTCGTCAAGCTTCTCTCCTTCATCGTTTAGGTCGCGATGGGGCCATATGTGCGCCCAGTCTTCACACTCTGCCAGCACAAAGTCAACGACAGTCTGACCATGCATCAGGCCGCGGTGCAGTTCAAGGGAGGGCGTGGTGAGTTACGCCGCTTCCGGTTCTTGGGAAGAGCCATGCCCACGGAGAGGCATGCTATGCAGATGGCAGCCCGCGAGGCGATAGCTCGTCTCAGGGATGTCCTTCCCGTGATGAAGGCTCGTCGTTACTGTTATCTTCCATGCCATGTGCCTTACACCTGTCACTATGCATTCTCCTGCCCCAGAGGAGAACGAGACGAGGCTTTTGAGATGCTTATTGAGTATCTCCGGGCCCTGGAGGCAGCCTTCGACAACCTGGTGGACGACTTCGTGGCTGCCCGCATGGACTCAGTCCATGGCTGTGCCGCCAACAGGAGGGAACTCCTGCCCACCGCACCGCCACTGACTTTTGTCTCGTCCTCATCATCTTATGCACCTACTCGTCGCATGCCTTCTACCAAAGAGTTCAACCAAGTCATTGCGCCCACTCCAGCGCGCACTGCACCACCCTTCGCGCCCACTCCTGTTCGTGTTGTTTCGCCCATGGCACCCGCTCCATCTACACGGCGCAACACTACACGTATGGAGCCTATTAGCGAGGAGGAAGTCGAGTCCCCAGCCTCGCTACGCCTCACCCTCGGCAGGGCAAAGGAGATCGTCAACATCTCCGCCTGAGTACGCTTAGCCGCCATGCAATGTACCGCTTTGTACGATATGTTTATATGTACATAGGTTGTGAGAAGTAGCCTGTTTGCGCATCATGTAGGATCTGGAGGAGTGCACTAGCCTAAATAACATGTCAGGATTATGTACGCATATCCTGAGTGATGTATTGTATAATTACCGCCCGCGTGTAAGATATGTAATGAGCAGTCCTTCTCCGTGCGCAAATCGATTTGTTTTTCTTAAGTAAGCTTGGTTATTTAATTTATTTGCCAGCTTTGTGCATTTATGGAATTATTTTTGCGACCCTTTTCGCTTTTTTTATGGGTTTTACAAAATATATCCCCAGAGTGAAAAATGTCTCGTCCTTGGACTCGCTCCATGCCAACTCCACCAGAGGAAAATTATGATACACAACCCAGCAACAAGTTCACACAGGGACAGTCAAGCCAACAGGGCAGTGAATCGGCACTTTCACAAATGTGTCGCCTTTATGAGCAGAGTCAGCAGCAACATCGGGAAATGATGAACCAAGTCATCAACATGGGAAATCACCATGGACAGTATCAGCAGCATTCCAAGTTATCTGAGCTAAAGAAGACACATCCCCAAACATTTTCTCATACTGACAAGCCTCTTGAAGCCGAGGATTGGCTTCAAGACATGGAGAGAAAATTAATTATTGCCAAGTGTTCAGACCTTGAAAAAGTGCTATATGCACCACACTATCTGACGGGAGCAACTGCATCATGGTGGGAGAATTTCCTACACATGCACCCCAACGAGAATAATATAACTTGGGACGATTTCAAGGAAGGTTTTCGTGGGGCGCATATTCCTAAAAGCCTTATGAAAATCAAGAAGAGAGAGTTCGATGACCTTAAACAAAGGACCATGACAGTGTCAGAATACAACGGTCAATTTACTCTATTGTCTCGCTACGCCAATGAAGAATGTATGACTGAAAGCAAGAAGATGGAGAAATTCCTTGACGGCCTGGCGCCTGCGCTTAAATGCCAACTGGTTGTACACACTTTTCCAGATTTCAAGACACTAGTGGATAAGGCCATTACCTTGGAAAATGAAAGGCGCAGCCTGGAAGATTTCCGCAAGCGAAAAAGGGACCAGAAAAATCAGGCTCGCAATCCCCAAAGTAAGGTGGATTTTCAGAAAGGTGGCACACACAAAACCCCGACAAATGTCTCACGACCAGTCAAGAATTTCCATGCCAGAGACAAGGAGTTCACATATCGCCCATGCGTGACCTGCTACGCTTGTGGAGAAGAAGGGCACTATGCCAAACAGTGCCCCAAGCCAAGGAACTCGACCCCGAAGCCAAAAAACGGTGAAAATAATTCAGCGCCCAAGCGCAACAATTTCAACCCCAACAAAAACCACAGGAAGGGTCATCTAAACCACGTGACCAAAGAAGAAGCACAAAACGCTTCGGATATCGTACTCGGTACGTTTCCTGTCAACACAATACCTGCAATGGTTTTGTTTGATTCTGGAGCTTCTCACTCATTCATTTCGAAAAGTTTTGCTTTGCAAAATAATTTTTCGATGCTTCCTCTGGAAAAATCCATGATCATCAAGTCCCCTGGGATTCAGCAAGTTACTCAGAGTTACTGTCAGAATGTGGTTATTGAGTTCGAAGGATTGAAGTTTCACGCCAATCTTATTGTGTTGGAAAATAAAGGACTGGATGTCATCCTAGGGATGGACTGGTTAACCACCAACAAAGGTTTTATTGACTGTTTCAACCGGACCGTAATTCTCACACACCACCACGGGAAGACAATAAAAGTATCAGCCAAAGAAAGAAAAATACCTCGGCAGCCGAGATTGAATAAGGTGGACGTTTCTGAGCTAAACAAGGTTCCAGTAGTATGTGAATTTCCAGACGTATTTCCCAAAGAACTACCAGGCATGCCACCAGACCGAGAGATAGAATTCAGCATTGAGCTAGCCCCAGGAACCACCCCCATATACAAGAAACCATACAGAATGGCACCATCCGAGTTCATTGAGTTGAAGAAACAAATAAAGGAATTGCCGGACAAGGGATACATTCAAGCCAGCTCCTCACCTTGGGGATCTCCAATTTTATTTGCCAAAAAGAAGGATGGAACACTGAGATTGTGCATAGACTACTGAGCACTTAACATGGTCACAGTCAAGAACAAATACCCGATGCCACGGATAAATGATTTATTTGATCAGCTCGCTCAGGCCAAGGTATTCTCAAAGATTGACTTAAGGTCAGGATACCATCAATTAAAAGTGCGAACAGAAGATATCCCCAAAATAGCCTTCACCTCCAGATATGGACTATATGAGTTCACTGTAATGCCTTTTGGATTAACGAACGCCCCCGCATATTTTGTTCACCTCATGAACAAAGTATTTATGAAGTTTATGGACAAGTTCGTTGTGGTATTTATCGACGATATTCTGATATACTCCAAGACACCAGAAGAGCACGCGGAACATCTCAGGATTGTGCTAGGAGAACTCAGGAAACATCAATTGTATGCCAAGTTAAGCAAGTGCGAATTTTGGCTAAGACAAGTAGGCTTTCTAGGCCACGTGCTGACCCAAGACGGTATCGCAGTGGACCCAGAGAAAGTCAGGGCCATACTTGGCTGGAAGTCACCAGCCAGCGTAACGGACATACGAAGTTTCTTGGGAATGGCAGGATATTACCGCAGATTTATTGAAGGATTCTCCACCATAGCCAAGCCAATGACGCGGTTACTCAAGAAGGACAAGAAGTTTGAATGGACAGAAGCCTGCGAGAAAAGTTTCCAAGAGCTAAAACGGAAATTAACAACAGCACCAGTATTAATTGTGCCAGACATACACAAGAATTTTGAAGTGTATTGTGACGCATCCCGAAAGGGCGTCGGGTGCGTGTTGATGCAAGAAGGCAAGGTTGTCGCATATGCTTCAAGGCAACTTCGCAAGCATGAGGAAAATTATCCCACTCATGACTTAGAAATGGCAGCAGTCATTCATGCACTTAAGGAATGGAGGCATTTCTTACTTGGAAATCGATGTGAAATATACACGGACCATAAAAGTCTCAAATATATTTTCACACAGCCAGAACTAAACTTGCGGCAATGACGCTGGTTGGAATTGGTAAAGGATTATGATGTTGGTATCCACTATCATCCAGGAAAAGCAAATGTAGTGGCCGATGCTCTTAGTCGAAACCCCAGCTCCGACGAAAACAATCTGCAAAGCTTGAGACCTGAATTCCAACAAGAATTTGCCAAACTCAACTTGTTAATGATCGCGGAAGGCACCATAACAAACTTGGAAATACAGCCCGACCTTGTGGAGAGAATTAAAGAAACTCAGCCTGGTCACCCCAGCATTGAAGGAATTAAAAGAAAGGTGAGTACGGGCAAGGCCTCGGAGTTCGTCATAGACGATGGAGGAATATTATGGTACGGAGACAGACTCTGCGTGCCAATCATAGAGGACGTCAAACAGCAAATTCTAGCTGAAGCCCACACCGCCCCATATTCGATCCACCCTGGAGGAACCAAAATGTATAAGGATATTCAGGAAAGATTTTGGTGGCACGGTATGAAGAGGGACATAGCCACATACGTTGCATGTTGCGATTCTTGTCAACACATAAAAGTTGAGCATCAAAGACCAGCCGGACTACTGTAACCAAACAAAATACCTGAGTGGAAATGGGATGAAATAGGGATGGATTTCATTGTCGGACTACCTCGGTCACGACACGGGAATGATGCCATATGGGTCATCACCGATAGATTAACCAAGGTGGCACATTTCATTCCAGTAAAGACAACCTACAACACTCAGAGGCTTGCTAGGATTTATCTCTCCCGTATAGTTTGTCTGCATGGAGTCCCGAAGACTATAATATCCAACAGAGGCACTCAGTTCATCTCGAGATTCTGGGATCATTTACAACAGGCTCTGGGAACTCAACTGGCCTTCAGTACAGCCTACCATCCCCAGACTGATGGACAGACTGAACGCGTAAACCAAATTTTAGAAGACATGCTGAGAGCATGTGTCCTCACCTATGGAACCAGTTGGGAAGAAAGCCTGCCATATGCCGAGTTCGCATACAACAACAGTTACCAGGCCAGCCTGCAAATGGCACCTTTTGAAGCCTTATACGGACGGAGATGTCGTACCCCATTAAATTGGTCAGAAACCAGAGACAGCCGTATCTTCGGCACAGACATGCTCAAAGAAGCCGAGGAAAAGGTCAAGCTAATCAGGGACCGACTCAAGACCGCTCAAAGCCGACAGAAGAGTTATTACGATCAGAAACATCGTGGGGTCAATTTTGAACCCGGTGAATTTGTGTACCTACGAGTATCACCTATGAGGGGACTGCAACGGTTTAAGATTAAAGGAAAGCCAGCACCAAGATTCATCGGACCATTCTGTATAGTGGCACGAAGAGGCACGGTGGCCTACCAGCTAGACTTACCCGAAGAATTATCCGATGTCCACGACGTGTTCCACGTCTCGCAATTGAGGAAGTGTGTAAGCAAACCAGAGAAGCAAGTATCCCATGAGAACATTGACGTGCAACCAGACCTCACCTATCGGGAACGTCCAGTAAAAATATTAGAGGAGTCTGAAAGGAGAACCCGACAGAAAACCATCAAGTTTTTCAAAGTTCAATGGAGCAATCACACCGAGAGTGAAGCAACTCGGGAAAGAGAGGATTTCCTTCGGACAGAGCATCCACACTTATTTAAGGATCAGCTGAAATCTCGGGGACGAGATTTTTCCTAAGGGGGTAGGTGTTGTGACACTCCAAAATTTTTATTTGGTTTTTTCAGCAAAAACTTTGTTGGTTTTGGAAAAGAGGCCATTTAAAACTTTTCCAGAAAACCTTCCTTTAAAAAAAACTTCTTTGGCAAGGATTTTTATTTTTGTATCTTCTTCAAACTATGGTGTTTGATCATTTAAAACTCTTTCTCTGATGGTTCCCTTCTCAAAGTATATTTTGGGAAATTATTCTTTTTCTTATAAAAAAAGAACTCTATGAATTTTGAGGTTTTCCTTATCTTGAAACCACCCATGGTTTTACCATGTCTCCTATAGTAAATCTTCTCAAAATCCCTTCCTCCACCTTTGAACAATCTAAATTCTCTGTCTCAACAAGTCCAAACAAGTTCGGGATTTTATTTCAATTATTTTTATCTCTCAAATCATTTCTGCCAATTATTTTGAGCCTGAGTGATTTTCAAAGCAAGTACCTCATTGCCTTTGAGTTTTTATCCCAAACCAACTCCCCTGGATAGTCCTTAGTACCCACAACCTAGAACCATCTTGATCCACTCTTCTTCTTTTCAAATTTTTCAAATTTCACTCACTGCAAGTTTGGACCAGATTTGACAAATTTGGTGAAATTCATATCTACACTTCTCCAAAAATTCCACAAAAATTCAGGCAGTCTCCTGGTGCAATGAGAGGCCACTCCACCAAAAATCAGCTCAAGGAAAAATCCCTACATGCCAGAATCATTCTGTCGAACACCTGGCCGGCACTGTTACTTTGCACTTTCAGTAAAATTCAGAAAGTTCAGAGAAGTTCAGTGTCGTTTCTTCGTCAGAGAATTGTCACTTGTCAACAGCGCATCCTGGCGCATTGCACGCAGCCCCTTCTCCCTGGCCAGCACCCCGCACGCGCGCTTGGTGCCTTCCTGGCGTTGGTGGCGCCCTGGGCCGCCTGCACCGGCGTGCTTTGCGGCGGCAGAACCACCGTAACGGCCGACAGGGGGGGCAACACCGCGGTAGAACGCCGTTCGGCGCCGCCCAACCCTCCTGGTAGCTCCGCGTGGCGTCATGCACACCAGCGCACCCCGCAGCACCGTCGCCGTGGCCCGGCAAGCACAGGGCACGCTCTTTGCCGCCGACGGGCCCGCGCCGCCCCGTTCCGTCGAAACCCACTCAAGCTCCTAATCCAAGTCCTCTTAGCGTCTGAATGGGACCAGTAGACCTCGGTGATGACGCCCAACTCCCTAATCTCCCTGTCCAGCCACTGCGCCGCCGTAATCCACCATCGGACTTATCCGTCCACGGCCACCGCCTCGGATCGCCTATAAAAGGGAACCCCAAGCTCACCCTCGAGCACGCACCACCACTGCACCTCACCAACGCCCCGCAAGGCCACTAGGAGGACCTCGAGGAGGTCTCCTCCCCTGACTCCGCCCGCCCCGTTCCGCCTCAGCCTCCGTCTCGATTCGCTCCGATGAGGCCGTCCCCGGCGCCCAAACTTCGTCAGTACCCTCCTCGAGCAACCAGAGAGCTAACCCCCAGTTCAATTTGATCCTTGCAGCCCTCCTCGGCGAGCTCCATCAACGCCCGAACCACCGTCCGCCGGAGCAAGGGCCGCCGTCAACGTGGTGCTCGCCGGCGACCACCACCACCTCCCACAGACGCGGAATGTCGCCCTGAACACGGAGGTACTCTCCGATCTCCCTGCCTCATCGTGGATCGCCGCCGGCGACCACCGCGGCTCTCGGGCACCATCGAGCTCTGCCGCCTCTTTTGAAAATTCAAACCTGACGGGTGGGACCCGCCCGTCAGCCTCTCAGTTCTTTCTAAACGGACCGTTTTCTGAAAGCGTCTTCTGCCAAATGCGTTTTCCCTCTGGGCCGGCGTATTCTTTATCGAATCATTTTCTGTTTTTTATAAGTTAGCCCCTGGGAACTTTCTGTTTCATTACAGATGAATCCCTGGACTAAAACCCTTATAACTTTTTAACAGAAAAGTATTTTTGATTGATTCTTTTTCTGTCCTCCTTAAAATTTTGTCTAGTTTTTTATCAGATTTATTTGAAAAATATTTGGAGAAATTTTTGTGCACCTCACGGTATTCACGATAGCGCGTATATTTTCTTTATGCCGTAGATACCGAAGGAGGTGACGGGACCGCGAACTTCACCGAGCTAGGCTCCGACTACTCTGAACCAGGCAAGCATGTTTGAACTTTTGATATGATGATTGTTTTGGCATGTTTGCATTAAGTAGTTTCATGGCATGTTGATGAGCATACCGACGAATGTCATGTTACATGCAATGATGAGCCAAGTGAGTTTCGAAAATCCATAAGTGGATGGATGTGAGTATGCATGGCCATGTGTTGGCATGAGGATGGGTAAGATGGCAGTGTTGTAGCATGCCAGTCTTATGCCAGACTATATGACTTCAGTGTCAACCCGTATCGGTCCAGTTCCTTCCATCTTTCCTTCCCTGTACTACCACATGTTTTCCGCAAGGAATATGGCTTAGTAAGTTGCAAACCGCTTTCTTGGTACACACCAAAAGGAGAGGCCGTGATGATGGTTCCATGGCCCTGGATTAAAGCCAGTCATCCGGTCAGGGGGCATGGGTGTTTTCGGTTGGGACCGAGAGGGGGGGCATCCCTTAGAGCGCGCGTATATAAATTTGATCCCATGCTATTCGAGATTGTGATCTCCCCATCTCAAAAGTTTTTCTTGGATGATGTCTAGGGTGATTCCTGGCATCAAGAGGTAGGATGGGTGTGTACTGGTTAGCTGTGTTTTCTTCCGAAATACCGTAAACGGAACTAGTCCTTCGTGACTCTGCAGAGTCATATATTCCTTTGAATCATCTATTCCATGTCCAAGTTCGGTATTATCTTATCCTGACAAATGTCAGTTTTGATGACAGAGACTCCGGTGAATCACATGAGTGCTAAGTCCGGTTAAATGTTTATTCCTATGGATGGACTAACCCATTTATTTTCATGAATTGAATATTTATTATGAGTATTATTTACTTGTGAATAAAAGCCCTTTCTGTGATGTCGCTCAGACGTCTGACTGTGGTATTGTTATTATTTACTTTCAATAAAAGCCCTTTTTGTGATGTCGCTCAGACGTCCGACTGTGGCGTTGTTATATTTTACTTTCAATGAAAGCCCCTTCTGCGATGTCGCTCAGACGTCCGACTGTGGCATCTCTTTTAAAGCCCTTTATGTGACGTCGCTCAGACGCCCGACTGTGGCATTTCTTTTAAATCCCTTTATGTGGCGTCGCTCAGACGCCCGACTGTGGCATTTCTCTTAAAGCCCTTTATGTGGCGTCGCTCAGACGCCCGACTGTGGCATTTCTTTTAAAGCCCTTTATGTGGTGTCGCCTAGACGCCCGACTGCGGCGTGCTTTATTTATTTATCTTCCTATCGAGGTGTCGCTTCAGACACCCGATTGGGTTTACAGTTATTTTTTGTTGGGTTTTCGAGCGGACTACCACCGACCCTTTTTACCTGTCTTGTTTTTACGAATTAATGTGCCACTATTAAAATTAATCATGACGCATCCATGCATGCATTTGTTATATCTTACGTCCGAACTGTCTTGCGAGTACTTTCAAAGTACTCACCTAGCTTGTTGATTTGGCCAGATGCTGACGAAGGCGATCTCATGGATGAAGAAATTGATAGCGAGTCCGACGCCTAGAGGAATCCCAGTCAGTCTCGTGCGACCCTGGATTTGGTCACTGTATTATATCCGCTTCCGCTACCAAATAAATTCATCGAGCCTCACCTCGACGCTCGATGAGATGCCAGTTTTAGAGTCATGTATCTCACTCCCCGCTGTGTTTTTCCACCACCACCCTATCCTCGAGTCAGTAGTATGCCTCCACACCACTGTGTCATGTCCGCCATTATGTATAATTATTGGCGTGCTTGTAATAATTTGGTTGAGAAACCATAGCTCGACCCTGTAATATAGTTTATGCTACTGGCTTATTGTATCAAGAATTTGTCTACCGGTAAGGAGGATTTTTCTCGTACTGGACTCAAAAGATTGGTTTCTCAATAAACATTTTTATTGGAAAACCGGTCGTGACACATACTAACTAAGAAATTATATCTCTTCAAAATAACATGGCCAAAGAAAGTTATCCCTACAAAATCATATAGTCTTGCTATGCTCTATATTCACCACACAAAGTATTTAAATCATGCACAACCCCGATGACAAGCCAATCAATTGTTTCAAACTTTTGGTGTTCTCAAACTTTTTCAATCTTCACGCAATACATGAGCGTGATCCATGGACATAGCACTTTAGGTGGAATAGAATGGTGGTTGTGGAGGAGACAAAAAGGGGGAAGATACTCTCACATCAACTAGGCGTATCAACGGGCCATGGAGATGCCCATCAATATATATCAATGTGAGTGAGTAGGGATTGCCATGCAACAGATGCACTAGAGCTATAAGTATATGAAAGCTCAACAAAAGGAACTAAGTGGGTGTGCATCCAACCTTGCTCACGAAGACCTAGGGAATTTTGAGGAATCCCATCATTGGAATATACAAGCCAAGTTCTATAATGAAAAATTCCCACTAGTATATGAAAGTGATAACATAGGAGACTCTCTGTTACGAAGATCATGGTGCTACTTTGAAGCACAAGTGTGGTACAAGGATAGTAGCATTGTCCCTTCTCTCTTTTTCTCTCATATTTTTTTTATTTGGGCCTTTTTTGTGGCCTCTTATTATTATTATTTGGGCTTCTTTGGACTCTTTTTTTATTTTTCATCCAGAGTCTCATCCTGACTTCTGGGGGAATCATAGTCTCCATCATCCTTTCCTCACTTGGGTCAATGCTCTAAAAATGATGGTCATCACACTTTTATTTACTTACAACTCAACAATTACAACCTAATACTTAGAACAAAATATGACTCTATGTGAATGCCTCCGGCGGTGTACCGGGATATGCAATGAATCAAGAGTGACATGTATGAAATAATTATGAACGGTGGCTTTGCCACAAATACAATGTCAACTACATGATCATGCAAAGCAATATGACAATGATGGGGCGTGTCATAGTAAATGGGACGGTGGAAAGTTGCATGGCAATATATCTCGGAATGGCTATGAAAATGCCATGATAGGTAGGTATGGTGGCTGTTTTGAGGAAGGTATATGGTGGGTGTATGATACCGGCGAAAGGTGCGCGGTATTAGAGAGGCTAGCAATGGTGGAAGGAAGAAAAGTGCGTATGATCCATGGATTCAACCTTAGTCATAAAGAACTCATATACTTATTGCAAAAGTCTACAAGTTATCAAAGCAAAGTATTACACGCATGCTCCTAGGGGGATAGATTGGTTGGAAAAGACCATCGCTTCTTCCCGACCGCCACTCATAAGGAAGACAATAAATAAATCATGCTCCGACTTCATCAAATAACGGTTCACCGTACGTGCATGCTACGGGAATCACAAACTTTAACACAAGTATTTCTCAAATTCACAACTACTCAACTAGCATGACTCTAATATCACCATCTCCATATCTCAAAACAATTATCAAGTATCAAACTTCTCATAGTATTCAACACACTCATAAGAAAATTTTATTATTAATCTTGAATGCCTAACATAATTAAAGCAAATTACCATGCTGTTTTGTAGGACTATCAAAATAATCTAAGTGAATCATGGGAGAACAATAATTTCTATAAAACAAATCCACAGATGTGCTCTAAAAGATATAAGTGAAGCACTAGAGCAAAAACTATATAACTCAAAAGGTATAAGTGTAGCACATAGAGTATTCTAACAATTTCCGAATCATGTGTCTCTCTCTAAAAAGGTGTGTACAGAAAGGATGATTGTGGAAAACTAACAAATAAAGACTCAAATAATACAATACGCTCCAAGCAAAACACATATCATGTGGTAAATAAAAATATAGCTCCAAGTAAAGTTACCGATGGAAGTAGAGGAAAGAGGGATGCCTTCCGAGGCATCCACAAGCTTTGGCTTTTAGGTGTCCTTAGATTATATTGGGGTGCCATGGGCGTCCCCAAGCTTAGGCTCTTGCCACTCCTTGTTCCATAATCCATCAAATCTTTCACCCAAAACTTGAAAATTTCACAACACAAAACTTAAAGTAAAAAATCTCGTGAGCTCCGTTAGCGAAAGAAAAAAAAACCACTTCAAGGTACTGTAATGAACTCATTATTTATTTATATTGGTGTTAAACCTACTGTATTCCAACTTATCTATGGTTTATAAACTATTTTACTAGCCATAGATTCATCAAAATAAGCAAACAACACACGAAAAACAGAATCTGTCAAAAACAGAACAGTCTGTAGTAATCTGTAGCTAACGCAAGATCTGGAACCCCAACAATTCTAAAATAAATTGCTGGACGTGAGGAATTTATCTATTAATCATCTGCAAAGATAATTAACTAAATAGCACGTTCCAAATAAAAATGGCAGAAGTTCTCGTGAGCGCTAAAGTTTCTGTTTTTTACAGCAAGATTAAAAAGACTTCCCCCAAGTCTTCCCAACGGTTCTACTTGGCACAAACACTAATTAAACACACAAAACACAACCAAAACAGAGTCTAGATAAATTATTTATTTAATAACATCAAGGAAAAATAACGGGTTGTCTCCCAAGAAGCGCTTTTCTTTAAAGCTTTTTAGCTAGGCATTGATAATTTTAATGATGCTCACATGAAAGACAAGAATTGAAGCACAAAGAGAGCATCATAAAACACGTGACAAACACATCTAAGTCTAACATACTTCCTATGCATCGGCATCTTATATATAAACAAATTATCAAGGCAAGCAAAAACTAGCATATGCAAGGAAGCGGAAAGAAACAATAACAATCTCAACATAATGAGAGGTAATTTAGTAACATGAAAATTTCTACCACCGTATTTTCCTCTCTCATAATAATTACATGTGGGATCATAAGCAAATTCAACAAAATACCTATCACATAAAATATTTTCAACATGATCCTCATGCATGCAAAGTTGACACTCATCCAAAATAGTGGGATTAACATTAACTAAAGTCATGACCTCTTCAAACCCACTTTTATCAAAAACTTCATAAGATTGAACATTATCCAAATATGTGGGATCTAAAGTTGACATTCTTCAAAACCCATTTTCAGTATTATTGCAAATACTATTATCAATCTCGTATTCATCATGGGGAGTAAATAAATTTTCAAGATCATAAGAAGAATCACCCCAATCATGATCATTGCAACAAGTAGAGGACATAGCAAAACTAGCATCCCCAAACTTAGGGTTTTGCATATTATTAGCACAATTTACATAAATATAATTTATAATAAAATCATTGCAATCATGCTTTTTATTCAAAGATCTATCGTGGATCGCTTCATAAAGTAATTCATCACACTTTTCAGATTCACGAATTTCAAGCAAAACCTCATAGAGTAATCTAATGCACAAAACTCACTAGCAATTGGTTCATCATAATTGGATCTCTTAAAAAGATTAGCAAGTGGATGATGATCCATAGATCTTAGGTTCTCTGTTTCATAATAAATAAACAACTATTCCAACCAAACGAGCAAACAAGCCAAGTAAGACATCAAAGCAAATGGAAAGACGAACAGAAGAAGGGTGAATAAAACGACAAGGGTGAAGTGGGGGAGAGGAAAATGAGAGGCAAATGGCAAATAATGAAATGTGGGAGATAAGGGTTTGTGATGGGTACTTGGTATGTCTTGACTTGCAACGGCGCCACAAGTGACTCGTTGTCGGGAGTCAAATCTTGACTTGTATTGCGCGAACCTCCCCAGCAACGGCGCCAGAAATCCTTCTTGCTACCTCTTGAGCACTTGCATTGGTTTTCCCTTGAAGAGGAAACGGTGATGCAGCAAAGTAGCGTAAGTATTTCCCTCAGTTTTTGAGAACCAAGGTATCAATCCAGTAGGAGGCCACGCACGAGTCCCTCGCACCTACACAAACAAATAAATCCTCGCAACCAACGTGATAAGGGGTTGTCAATCCCTACACGGTCACTTCCGAGAGTGAGATCTGATAGATATGATAAGATAATATGTTTGGTATTTTTATGATAAAGATGCAATGTAAAATAAAAGGCAATAAAAATAACTAAGTATTGGAAGATTAATATGATGGAAGATAGACCCGGGGGTCATAGGTTTCACTAGTGGCTTATCTCAAGAGCATAAGTATTCACGGTGGGTAAACAAATTACTGTTGAGCAATTGACAGAATGAGCATAGCTATGAGAATATCTAGGTATGATCATGTATATAGGCATCACGTCCGAGACAAGTAGACCGACTCCTGCCTGCATCTACTACTATTACTCCACACATCGACCGCTATCCAGCATGCATCTAGAGTATTAAGTTCAAGAGAACAGAGTAACGCTTTAAGCAAGATGACATGATGTAGAGGGATAAACTCATGCAATATGATGTAAACCCCATCTTGTTATCCTCGATGGCAACAATACAATACGTGCCTTGCTACCCCTACTGTCACTTGGAAAGGACACCGCAAGATTGAACCCAAAGCTAAGCACTTCTCCCATTGCAAGAAAGATCAATCTAGTAGGCCAAACCAAACTGATAATTCGAAGAGACTTGCAAAGATAACCAATCATACATAAAAGAATTCAGAGAAGATTCAAATATTGTCCATAGATAAACTTGATCATAAACCCACAATTCATCAGTCTCAACAAACACACCGTAAAAGAAGATTACATCGAATATATCTCCATAAGAGAGGGGGAGAACTTTGTATTGAGATCCAAAAAGAGAGAAGAAGCCATCTAGCTAATAACTATGGACCCGTAGGTTTGAGGTAAACTACTCACACTTCATCGGAGAGGCTATGGTGTTGATGTAGAAGCCCTCCGTGATCGATGCCCCCTCCGGCGGAGCTCTGGAAAAGGCCCCAAGATGGGATCTCGTGGATATAGAAAGTTATGGCGGTGGAATTAGGGTTTTGGCTCCGTATCTGGTAGTTTGGGGGTATGTAGGTATATATAGGAGGAAGGAGTACGTCGGTGGAGTAACAGGGCGCCCATGAGGGTGGATGGCGCGCTTGGGGGGGGGTAGGCGCGCCCCCTACCTCGTGGCCTCCTAGTTGATGTCTTGACGTAGGGTCCAAGTCCTCTGGACCATGTTCGTTCCAAAAATCATGTTCCCGAAGGTTTCGTTCCGTTTGGACTCCGTTTGATATTCTTTTTCTGCGAAACCCTAAAATAGGCAAAAAAACAACAATTCTAGGCTGGGCCACTGGTTAATAGGTTAGTCTCAAAAATAATATAAAAGTGTATAATAAAGCCCAATAATGTCCAAAACAGAATATAATATAGCATGGAACAATAAAAAATTATAGATACGTTGGAGACGTATCAAGGAGGTCTTGCGTCGCCCGCCTCGCGAGGCTTGGCCCCTCGCGAGGGTCTTGAATGCCTTGTCGATGAAGATGGGCCGTATGAACCTGCCAGCCTAGCCACGCCGTGGGCCGCAGGCAGGCAAGTCTGGGGACCCCCGTTTCTAGAACGCCGACAGCTACAAAAAGGATTGGGCCATCTTGCTGCACCTTATTTACTTTTATTACTTGCTACTCGTTACAAATTACCTTATCACAAAACTATCTGTTACCGATAATTTCAGTGCTTGCAGAAAATACCTTGCTGAAAACCGCTTCTCATTTCCTTCTGCTCCTTGTTGGGTTCGACACACTTACTTATAGAAAAGGCTACAATAGATCCCCTACACTTGTGGGTCATCAAGGAGTCATACGATGTGAATATTCTTGACAAAGAAGAGAGATATATTGATGTGTTGATCCGAGCCTGGGCTGACTCTGAGCAATGGAGACTCACCTGTGTATATGGAGAACCCCGACTCGAGAACATGCATATGATGTGGACAAAGCTACAAAGATTAAAATCGGTCAGTGATCTCCCGTGGTTAGTTACGGGTGACTTTAATGAAGCACTCTGGAGCTTTGAGCATATGTCATCAATGATGCGGCCTGAATGATAGATGGTTGCTTTTAGGGACACATTGGAAGTATCTGGACTGGTTGATTTGGGATTTTCCAGTGTCCCATTTACATATGATAACATGAGGCATGGTGCAGCTAACGTCAAAGTCGGATTGGATAGGACTGTTGCGACTGCAGCATGGCGGCATCTCTTTGCTTTTTCATTAGTTTTGCATGTGCCCTCGCCTTGCTCGGATCATATTGCCTTACTTATCAAGGGTGAACCGGACCAGGGGCGCATGACTTCTCGGCTGCATAGGTATGAGGTGATTTGGGAGCGGGATGAGGGCCTTCCGGATATCATTAAGGATGCATGGGCTTCTGTTGGGTGTGTGCAGAATATGGCACAACTCCAGGAGGCATTGAGCAAGACGATGGATGCATTGCGACTTTGAAGCAGGAAATTTGGTAACGTCTCAAGAGAACTAGCTAAGTCACGTACGCAGCTGGAAGAGCTAATGAACATGAACGCAGATCAGTAGGACATCAAGTTGGTTACTGATAGGATGAATGAGCTTTTGTACCAAGAGGAAATGTTATGGATGCAGAGAGCACGAATAACTTGGTTGAAGGAGGGTGATAGAAATACCAAGTTTTTTCAGAGTAAGGCAGTGTGGAGGACAAGGAAAAACAAAATTCGAGAACTTGTGGACAATATTGGCGTGGTTCATTCGGATTTTGCTACCATGAGCAAGATGGCAAATGATTACTTCCGAGAGATATTTTCTGCTGCTCCAAACCTTTGTGCTGATCCGATCTTAGATCTTTTGGAATCGAAGATGTCGGATGTAGCCAACAATAGGCTCTATATGCCTTTTTCAAAAAAAGAAATTGCTGATGCGATGTTTCAAATTGGGCCATTGAAGGCCCCAGGTCCGGATGGATTTCTGGCTAGGTTTTTCAGTGAAATTGGAGTACGCTAAAGGAGAGCGTGTTGGCTGCTATGAAGGAATTTTTCAGAACAGGTGTAATGCTAGAGGGAGTTAATGATACTTTGACTGTACTGATCCCTAAAACACCTAATCCGAAGTGCTTGAGGGACTATACAACTATAAGTCTCTGCAATGTGACTTATAAGGTAATATCTAAATGCTTGGTTAACCGGTTAAGGCCAGTTCTTGATGAGATTGTGTCTCCTGAACAAAGCGCATTTGTGCCGGGGAGATTAATTACGGATAACGCTTTAATTGCCTTTGAATGTATCCATTATATCTGATAACCCACAAGTATAGGGGTTCGCAACGGTTTCCGAGGGTAGAGTATTCAACCCAAATTTATTGATTCGACACAAGGGGAGACAAAGAATATTCTCAAGTATTAGCAACTGAGTTGTCAATTCAACCACACCTGGAAACTTAATATCTGCAACAAAGTGTTTAGTAGCAAAGTAATATGATAGTAGTGGTAACGGTGGCAAAAGGTAGTGGTAGCAAAAGTAATATTTTTGGGTTTTGTAGTGATTGTAACAATAGCAACAGAAAAGTAAATAAGCGAAGAACAATATAGGAAAAACTCGTAGGCATTGGATCGGTTATGGAGAATTATGCCGGATGCGATCGATCATGTAACAGTCATAACCCAGGGTGACATAGAACTAGCTCCAGTTCATCAATGTAATGTAGGCATGTATTCCGAATATAGTCATACGTTCTTATGGAAAGAACTTGCATGACATCTTTTATCCTACCCTCTGAGGGAGTCCTGGATTAGGGGGTGTCCGGATGGCCGGACTATACCTTCAGCCGGACTCCTGGACTATGAAGATACAAGATTGAAGACTTCGTCCCGTATCTGGAAGGGACTTTCCTTGGCGTGGAAGGCAAGCTTGGCGATACGGATATGCAGATCTCCTACCATTGTAACCGACTTTGTGTAACCCTAACCCTCTCCGGTGTCTATATAAACCGGAGGGTTTTAGTCCGTAGGACAACATACAGATCAACAATCATACCATAGGCTAGCTTCTAGGGTTTAGCCTCTCCGATCTCGTGGTAGATCTACTCTTATACTACCCATATCATCAATATTAATCAAGCAGGACGTAGGGTTTTACCTCCATCAAGAGGGCCCGAACCTGGGTAAAACTTCATGTCCCTTGCCTCCTGTTACCATCCAGCCTAGACGCACAGTTCGGGACCCCCTACCCGAGATCCGCCGGTTTTGACACCGACATTGGTGCTTTCATTGAGAGTTCCTCTGTGTCGTCGCCATAAGGAAGGATGCCTCGCCCCGTCTTTAAAGACAGCACCGTTGCTAAGGGAGCTTCGGCTGTCGGCCAAGCTCTTCAGCTAGGTGGTTTTCTTATGACCACCTGTTCGGCTTCTGCGCCCACGATGACCTCTCGAGCCATCAAAAACAATCTTCATGTCAGCTCGGAACTCGCCGAGCAGTTAGATCCAATGGAGCTCTCCTCCATAAACAAGCTCTTGGATCGCATCGCCGCCCTGGGAGTCACTATGGATTATGACCAGATTGGGCCTAAGCCCGATCTGAGAGAGATTAACTCTCCCCAAGTCACCCATCACGTTGCCGTTGTAGAGGGACAATGCGGCGACCCCTCATCTATCTTAAGGACTAGCTACATCCGGATTCCTGATCCCTCCAAGCCGGATACCCGCGGAGGGGAGGATATCACTCAAGACCTGAACTTAGAGTCAGGCGACGGACTGGATTCATTGGACAACATCCAGGAATCCAAATTTTCGAGTTCGGAAATTCTTCGGCCTCTGAGCCTCAGATGGGGTGAGACTTCGGATTTAATTCCACCCACCCACCCGAACATAAGCGATCTATCCCAAATTAGGCAAGAGCCCGAAGAAACAGTACATCATTACTGGGCCAGATTCCTCCTGGTTATGAACAGGATAAAGAACTGCCGCGAGGAAGATGCAATTTCATTCTTCTGTAATAACTGCACGGACAAGGGAATCCTCAACGCCATAAGTTGTCGTGATATTACATGCTTCGCTGACTTGGAGTCCATAGTACGAAAGTACTGTGCGATGGAAAGCGCCTGGAAAACCGAAATAAAATTTTGGGACAATCTAGCCCTGAATACAAACCCAGTCCGAAATAAAAGGGTGCATCATCGCCAGACACCCGGGTCAAACACCAAAAAGCAAAAACCCTCTATAGGGCATGGAACCATATTGGAAGGATGGCTTAATGGACCCTGTAAAATTCACATTACAGAGGACGCCACACCAACTCACAGCCTTAGAGCATGTTGGATACTCCGGCAGGTGGCCAAAATTGGCGAAGATCTCCTAATTCCGGAGGCCACAGAAAGCCACCCCAGAGACACCAATACGGTGTTAACGGTCTTCGAGACTTTCGCATCAAATAACATGCGAAAAAGGACACTCCGCAGCCTTGCCAAAATCTACCAAGTGGCAACAATAAACCCATGGAGTGACACGGCTATTACCTTTAACGCTAGTGATGAACCTAACTTCCGAACAGACCGAGTACTAGCTGCATTGGTCCTCAGTCCAATAGTGGACGGCTTTCGTCTTACCAAGGTACTCATGGACGGCGGCAGCGGATTGAACCTCATTTATGAGGAAACCCTTCAAAAATGGAAATAGACTGGAACCGCATTGAGCGAAGCAGCACAACCTTTAGAGGAATAATCCACAGTCGGGAAGCGCGCTTGTCGGAGTAATGGGCCACGGGTAGGCCAACCTGGGTCCCAGAACCTTTCAAGACATCGGGGCGGGCTGCGCCCCTCAAAGACCCCAGGACGAAGAGCCGCCTCCTGAGGAGTCGACGGCAAGACGGCCCACTGCCCGCTCACGGGCCAGTCCCAGGGACGGCTTCCAGAGAAGCCGGCTTTAGGGAGTCGGCCCGCAACCCCAACAAACCCCATGACCTCATCAAAGGGGATGGGGCAGGGGTGTGGCTACAGCGAAGCCCACCCCGCCCCTCACCAAGGGCAGGCATGGCCACAGCACGCCGTACCCCGGAAGATCTCCGTGCAGCGTGGCACTGTTGCCATGCCGGCCCTGACATCAGCGCCGCAGAGCCGAATCGTGCACCCACGATGGCTTGTCTGTACGGCCTGGAGGCAGCAGGCCCCACCAGTCAGTGAGACCTCGGGAGACGGCAGGAGAACCACCAGTCGGACCTGTCGGGAGTCAGCCGGGCCCTCCACCGGGGCCCACGCGCCATTAATCAAGATGTGATGGGGAGAGGCAACAATGATCGCCCGCCGGACGGTGGGGCTATTGCCATGACCTCATTATCAAGCCCGCGTCATCAGAAGCACGGCTACAGTAAGCAGCAGCCGGCAAGACCCGCCAGCGGCGGACGCGGGCTGTCGGCTCCGTACCCGGCTAGTCGGCGGGGCCCGCCAGTCGGCGGCCCCAGCGGTCGGCAGAGAAGACGGAGGCCAGAGACACTGATGGCTGGGCCCGCGCCCAACCGGATTACCATTGTACCCCTAGGGGGTAGGCCTGTATAAACCCCCCAGGGCACCCATGCAAAGGGTGGGAACCCATTAGCTCTAGACCAGATCATATAGAAGGGAGAGAGCTAGCCTTGCCCTCTCCTACCACCAGAAAACAGCTCAAGGAGCAACCGTGTAAACACTTTGGCCATAGTGATCATGCGGAGACCCCGCAGAGCAGCAGTAGGGGTATTATCTCCCCGGAGAGCCCCGAAGCTGGGTAAGATTCGCCGGCGTGCATGTCTTCGCCTCATCCCGTTTCCAGGCACCGGCGACGTTCTACTCGCCCCCACCATGATAAGCCATCCGTTGGCATATGTCGCACCAAACCCCCGACATTTGGCGCCCACCGTGGGGCCTGGTGCACCGCCGTCCGGAGATCTGTTCTGGACGGGAACTCTTTTCCTCCCTGGCGAGCGCAGCCAGCCAGGCACGCCAGATGGAGTTTGCGCCGACGCGCTAAGCGGCGTCGAGATCGCCTGCGCGGTCAGCTCCTTGGCCGAACTCGTCGGCGAGGTCCGCCTCTCCGACGAACCTGCATCCAACGCAGGCACGGGCGGCCCCGAGAACCTCCTCGCGGGCCTCCTTGATCAACTCCACGTTTCCGGCGAGCCTGTCGTAGACTTGGAGTCCGTAGGCTCCACCGACCCGATGCTGGTCGACTCCGACACCGCGTCGCTCGACGCGTTCCCCACCAATGTGGTGGTCTACGATGAACCTCTCCCCCACGCAGAGAGCAACGGAAGCACCGTCACCGAGGTGCTAGTCATCAGTCATGACGAGCTCCCCGGCGAAGGAGCGCACGACTCGCTCGGCACGGCGCTGCAAGACCTAACTGCACCCATTCCGGAAGACGCTAACGCTGAGACGTTGGAGGCGCGCCACCTTCAGCTCGTTGAAGGCGTGAAGAAGCTGGCCAGCATGAGGCGCTTGTCAGAAGCCTATCAGCGGGAGATGGATCGCGCCGTCGGCGGCTCGCCGGCCCCGGCGGGGCCCAGCCGCCTTGGCGCGGTCCGGCAGCGCGGCGTAGCCATCGCCAACCTGTTTGGGGCAAGCCGCCCTGTGTACGCTACACCAGCAGAGAACATCTGAGCCGCCCAGGCAGCGGCGGACGAGCTGGACAATTTCGAGGGCAAAGAACGCCGCCTCGTGATGGAGCGAGTCTAGCGGCTTCTCGACGCGACCGCCGCGCAGAACAAGGCCGACTGTCGTGTGGAGGCGCCTCAACGGCCCATCGACGACCTTCACCGAGATCAAGGCGCGATGTCTCGGACGCCGACTGGTGGCGCCCGAGGAAGAAGAGACAAGGAGCCGACTGTCACCCACAGTCGGATTCGCATTACCATAGAGCGCGACCGAGACGGCCGCCCAAGAGCAGTGGAACGACGGGACGACTGTCCGCCTCCCCCTCCCCGCAAGGAGAGGCGAGTCTCCCCGCCGCCTGTTGACCATCCGACTCTCGATGACCTCCTTGGCCGCCGAGAGGGAGTTGGAGAGAACGACGCCCGCCACCGGATCGCCGACTCCACCGATCCTTAGTGCTGGAAGAAGAAGACGAGATGGGTCCGCCTTGTTTCGGGCCCCGCATTCGGGACGAACCCTTTCCCAGAGGGTTCACACTCCCAAGAGACACGCCCAAGTATACCGGCTCCGTGAAGCCGGAAGACTGGCTAGTCGACTACTCCACGGCTGTCAGCATAGCAAACGGCAACAAGCGTGTCGCCGTAAAGTACGTTCCGCTCATGCTCCAGGGCACGGCCCGGACATGGCTGAACAGCCTAAAGCCCCGCAGCATCAACAGCTGGGTCGACTTCACCGAAGCGTTCGTCCGCAACTTCACCAGCACGTACAAGCGTCCTCCCAAGCCTCGTCAGCTCTCCTTGTGCGTGCAAGGCCCCGACGAGTCGACTCGCGATTACCTCACGCGTTGGGCCGAGCTCCGGAACTCCTGCGAGGACGTGCACGAGGTGCAGGGCATCGAGTACTTCACGGCTGGGTGCAGAGAAGGCACCCTCCTCAAGCACAAGCTCCTTTGCGACGAGCCAGAAACCCTCGACGAGCTGCTGATCATAGCGGACAAGTACGCCACGGCCGACTCCTCCATGAAGGCGGAAATTCAAATCAGCACAACTGGCAAAGTGGCTCCTCAAGCTCCAAGAACTCCGGCGGCAGACGCCGGCCGGCGACAACAGCAGGGCGACAACAAGCGCAAGGCCCCGCAGCCGGCTTCCAGTAGCCGGCAGGTCACGACCGTTGAAGCCCATCAGCCAGAAGAGCAGCCCCCACCCAAGCGACAGAAAGGCGGCAAGCCAAACTGGTTGCCGGCCTTCTCCTATGAGCAGACCTTGGATGGACCTTGCAAGTTTCACAGCGGCGCAAAGCCGTCGAATTACACCACCCGGAAGTGCCACTGGCTCACCAGGATCGCCAAGGGAGACAGCCTCCTGCCTCCCCCGCCTGCTGGGCAGCCGCCTCCGCCTCCGCCCCAGCAGCCGGCTGTCAGGCCAGTCGGCGCCGTACAAGACGAATACCCTGAAGAGCACGGAGCCTATGTGGTGTTCACCAGTGTGGCTGATGATTGACGCCGCAGGCGGCTGCAGCGACAAGAGGTTAACGCGGTAGCGTCGGAGACGCCAGAGTTCATGCACTGGTCTGAGAAGCCCATCAGCTGGAGCAGGGCTGACCACCCAGAAGTGATGTCGAGTCCGGGCTCCTATGATTTGGTCCTGAACGCCACCTTTGCTACGGACAAACGAGCCGCGCGTTTCTCGCGAGTTCTGATAGACGGGGGCAGCAGCATCAATATCCTGTACAAGGACACCATGGAGAAGTTAGGAATCAAGCAAAGACAGCTTCAGAACAGCCGAACTGTGTTCCACGGCATTGTTCCTGGGCTTTCCTGCTCGCCAATCGGCAAGATCCTGATGGACGTCCTCTTTGGGGACAAAGATCACTTCCGTAGAGAGCCCGTTTGGTTTGAGGTGGTGGATCTTGAGAGCCCATACCATGCGCTGCTTGGCCGACCTGCCTTGGCCAAGTTCATGGCGGTCCCCCACTACGCCTACCTCAAGATGAAGATGCCCAGTTCCAAGGGAATTCTGACTGTGGCTGGCGACTACCGGAAGTCGTCTGCTTGCGCAGCAGAGAGCAGTCGGCTGGCCGAGTCCTTGGTAATCACGGCTGAGAAGCGGCTCCTTGAGCGAGTTGTGGCGATGGCCGGCAAGCAGCCTGAGGTGTCGCCCAACCCAAAAGAGTCGGAGGCTGAGGGTTCGTTCAAGCCGGCCAAAGAGACAAAGAAGATACCCTTGGACCCGGAGCACCCAGAGAGGTACGCCGTCGTAGGTGCAAACCTCGACAGCAAATAGGAAGGCGAGCTCGTCGATTTCCTCCGTGAGAATCGAGACATCTTTGCATGGTCCCCCAAAGACATGCCAGGTGTACCGACGGAATTCGCCGAGCACAAGTTACATGTCCGATCTGATGCAAAGCCGGTCAGACAGCCCCTGCGCCGCTTATCAGAAGAGAAGAGAAGAGTTGTCGGAGAAGAGATAGCCCGACTCCTAGCAGCCGGCTTCATTATGGAAGTATTCTTTCCAGAATGGCTAGCAAATCCGGTCCTGGTACTAAAGAAGAACAAGCAGTGGCGAATGTGTATTGACTACACGAGCCTCAACAAGGCCTGCCCCAAGGACCCATTTGCTTTACCAAGAATCGATCAGGTGATAGACTCCACAGCCGGATGCGAGCTGTTGAGTTTTTTGGATGCATATTCAGGATATCACCAGATCAAGCTAAACCCGGCTGACAGACTGAAAACCGCCTTCATCACGCCGTTTGGAGCCTTCTGCTACCTCACCATGACGTTCGGCTTAAGGAACGCCGACGCCACCTTTTAGCGTTGCAAGCAGCTCGACAGGAACGCCCACGTTTACGTGGACGACGTGGTGGTGAAGACGGAAAAGCGTGGGACACTGCTGGAAGACCTCAAGGAGACCTTTGAGAACCTGCGCCGGTTCCAGATCAAGCTCAACCCCGAGAAGTGTGTCTTCGGAGTACCAGCCGGCCAGCTCCTTGGCTTCCTGGTCTCTGAACGCGGCATAGAATGCAACCCAGTAAAGATCAAGGCCATTGAGAGAATGGAGGTACCCAGCCAGACTGCTGGACGTGCAGAAGTTCACCGGCTGCTTGGCGTCCATCAGCCGATTCATCAGTCGGCTGGGCGAGAAAGCTCTCCCCTTGTACCAACTCATGAAGAAGACCACTTTTTTCGAGTGGAACCATAAGGCGGACGAAGCTTTTCACCAGTTGAAGAAGATGTTGACTACTCCACCTGTCCTGGCGGCTCCGACTCCCAAGGAACCTATGCTCCTGTACATCGCCGCCACCAGCCGAGTAGTCAGCACGGTCATTGTAGTGGAGCGCAAGGAGGAAGGCAAGGCGCTGCCTGTCCAGAGACCGGTATATTACCTGAGCGAGGTACTGTCGACCTCCAAGCAGAACTACCCCCACTACCAGAAGATGTGCTATGGCGTACACTTTGCTGCCAAGAAATTGAAGCCTTACTTTCAAGAGCATCCAATCACGGTGGTCTGCACGGCCCCACTTGCCGAGATCATTGGTAGCCGAGATGCTTCTGGCCGAGTGGCCAAGTGGGCCATAGAGCTGGCTCCTTACACCATCCACTACCAGCCCCGCACCGCCATCAAGTCACAAGCACTGGCCGACTTCCTCGTCGACTGGGCCGAGACCCAGTACCTACCTCCAGCACCTGATTCCACCCATTGGCGGATGCATTTCGACGGCTCCAAGATGCGCACTGGCTTGGGAGCCGGCGTCGTCCTCACCTCTCCCAAAGGCGACAAGCTCAAGTATGCGCTGCAAATCCACTTTGCCGCCTCCAATAACGTCGCCGAGTACGAGGCGCTCATTCACGGGCTCCGGCTTGCCAAAGAGCTTGGCATCCGCCGGATCTTGTGTTATGGCGACTCGGACTTAGTGGTCCAGCAATCATCTGGCGACTGGGACGCGAAAGATGCAAACATGGCGAGCTACCGTTTCCTCGTGCAGCAACTCAGCGGGTATTTCGAAGGGTGCGAGTTCCTCCATGTGCCAAGGAATGACAACGACCAAGCAGATGCATTGGCACGAATCGGCTCTACCCGCCAAGCAATACCATCTGGTGTCGCCCTTCAACGCCTCCTCAAGCCGTCTGTCAAGCCTTCACCAGAATCAGACTCCATTTTTGTGCCAGCTCCTCCCGAAGACGTCGGATCCGACTCCAGAGCTCCGGCAGTCGGAACGAGGATTTTGGCGGAAGACCCCAAAGCTGCCACAGCCAAACCCGGCCCGGGGACTGCGGTGGCGGACTCGAAGACTCCAGAACTCGGCCCAAGGACCGCGCCAGTCGGCCTGGGGACTTCAACAACCCAGCAAGCGGCTGTTGACTCCACCCGCCGCCTCCCAGCCCAACCGCCCTCGTCCAAGTCGCAGTTCTGGCAGTCGAAGAAATAGCAGCACCCTCATGGGCCCAGCCCATCCTCAAATTCCTGGTGAACAAAGAGCTGCCGACTGATGAAACTTCAGCTCGGCAAATACAACGCCGGGCGGCAGCCTACACCATAGTCAACAGAGAGCTGGTCAGGCGCAGCGTGTCTACCAGCGCTGCGTAGAGCCAGAGCAAGGCCAAGCGATTCTCAAAGACATCCATCAAGGCGAGTGCGGCCACCATGCGGCTTCAAGAGCACTCGTCGCCAAAGCCTTTCGACACGGTTTCTTCTGGCCAACTGCCTTGGAAGAGGCCAAGGAGCTGGTCCAAAGATGCAAAGGGTGTCAGAAGTTCAGCTCCAAGCCGCACCAGCCAGCTTCTGCACTCAAGACCATCCCCATTGCCTGGCCTTTCGCAGTTTGGGGTCTAGACATGGTGGGACCATTCAAAACAGCACGAGGTGGTTTAACTCACTTACTTGTCGCAGTGGACAAGTTCACCAAGTGGATAGAAGCAAAGCCAATCAAGAAGCTGAACGGTCCGACTGCCGTAACTTTCATCTCCGATATCACAATTCGGTACGGCATACCACACAGCATCATCACCGACAACGGCACAAATTTCGCCAAAGGCGCCTTGGCCCGTTTCTGCGCAACACAGGGCATCCGACTGGACCTAGCGTCCGTCGCCCACCCGCAGTCAAACGGCCAAGTGGAGCGAGCAAACGGCCTCATCCTGTCCGGCATCAAGCCTCGGTTGATCGAGCCTCTGGAGCGCTCGGCTGGCTGTTGGCTCGACGAGCTGCCAGCCGTCCTCTGGAGTCTGCGCACGACTCCAAACAAGTCAACCGGCTTCACGCCCTTCTTCCTCGTCTACGGTGCCGAAGCCGTCATCCCAACGGACATAGAGTTCGACTCCCCACGAGTCACCATGTACACCAAGGAGGAAGCAGAAGAAGCACGACAAGACGGCGTCGATCTGCTGGAAGAGGGCCGGCTGTTGGCACTCAGCCGGTCCAGCATCTACCAGCAGAGCCTGCGCCGATACCACAACAGGAAGGTCAGGCCAAGATCTTTCCAAGAAGGCGACCTTGTGCTCCGGCTGATCCAGCGAACAGCCGGCCAGCACAAGCTGTCGGCGCCTTGGGAAGGCCCTTTCATCATCAGCAAAGTACTGGGCAACGATTCCTACTACCTGATCGACGCTCAGAAGCCCCGAGCACGCAAGAGGGACGACTCCGGCAAGGAGACAGAGCGGCCATGGAATGCAAATCTCCTCCGAAGATTTTACAGTTGATGCAGTATGTACCACGCTACCTTTTGTATTAAAGTACCAAGACTTCGGGCCCCCCGAGGCGAGCTCGGGGACTGCCCTCTTTTGTCTGTATGATAAAAATTATGACTGAGAGTATGTTACTCCTTTTTATGCCGTTTGGCACCGGGCTCGACAAGTCGGCCTGGGGACTTGCCGCCTTGTACTATGAAATTCTTCCTACAGTCGGACAAGTAGTGTGTAAACGCCCAAACCATCTACTGTCAGAAGTCGCAGCTCGCAGAGCGACTGTACGGTGGGTAGCAGTAAGGTAGAATGGGCATTCGCATGAAAAATGGCTAAGGACTCAAAGCATAAAACATAGCTCAAGACGGCTTCCAGCCTTTCTCGCAAACTGACTCTCGGATAGTCGGATTGCCGTCTTCTATCTAACTTGCTCAAAAAATATTGAAAACGGCTAAGTACTTGCTTTCCCAAAGTAGCCTAGCACTTGATCCAGCGACAGTCTGCAGAGCGGCTGTCCGATTGGCAAGGCAGGCAACTAAGAGAAAGCGGCAAAGGAAAAAAGCCAAAAGAGCATTGAGCATGAAAAGATAGAACTCAGATAAATATATTTACATAACATAGGCCCTTGGCCAAATTTTTGAGTAGAGGTTCAAAATACACCCCGTGGGTGGAATTGTGTGAATTAAAAAGTTCTTCAAAGACTACTGAAGCATACAAAACAAAGATACAGCGGCAGCTTAGGAAGCAGCACACGGACTCGGAGGGTCGGAGGAGGCGCCAGCCCCAGGCGTCGGGGCGGCCGGCCGGCTAGTCTCGGCTTGATTGCCTCCGGCAGCAATCGGGTCGGTTGCACGCGGCTCGTTGCTGGAGGCACGATCGAGCTGAGGCTGGCTGTCTGCTCCGTCTTCTGGTGCCTCCGCCTCGCCCTCTTCCTCGACGCTGGAGCCAATCACCGCCGCCGAGTCCTTGCCGTAGTATGGGTTCATCCCAAACCACTCCGGCGGTACCTCCTCGCCGTCTTTAGACCGCTCGGGGACGAAGATGCTGGTGTCGGTGTACTTGGCGATCGCCGCAGCATGCTTGACGAGGGCGTCCTCCACGGCCGCCTGCTCCAGCTGGGCCTCTGACCGAAGCATGGCCAGCCGGTCTAGGTCCAGCCCCGGATACCATGCCTTGGCGAACTCCAAGGCCCTGCGCACTCCAGCTCGGGCCGAAGAGCCCTTCCAGTCCTCAAGACGACCAGCCGCGACCTCCAGCCAGTCGGCCGTCAGGCTAGGGTGCGTGGAGCCTGCATATCCGGCCACAGGGCGGCAATCGCCTGGGCACTGACACGCTGAAGCCGGCACAACATCCGGTGAGCCGGCCGGAGGCGAGCCTCGATGCTCAGGATGTGCTCGTCAAGAGTTTGGGGGGCATCGGCGGCAATCTCTGCGCCCTCCGCCCTCCGACCTTCACGGTCAGCCTCGATGGCTTGGATAGCAGCCTGCGACTGCCCAGAGAAGAAGTCTGCAAAAGACACAAAGAAACGAAGAAGCAAATCAAAAACCAGGAGTCGTCACGATTTAAGTCGGCAGCTCGAAGAAAGAAAATAAAGAAACTCACCATCAACGATGTCTTCAATCTCGTGGAAGCCGGAGGACAGCAGCGCCTCCTTGTCAGACCAGGAGGAGCGCTCGCTCGCGAACTCGGCCAGGAGGGCGGTTTTCCGTCTCCTCCGCCTCCCTCTGCGTCTTCACAAGCAGCTCCTTCTGCTCTGCCAATTGAGTGGCCAGCAGATCGCGCTCCATGGCGAGCTTGCCGCACTCCTCCTCTTTGGCGCGCAAAGCAGAGTTGGCGTCGCTCAGCTGCTGTTGAAGAGCAGCGTTGGCCCCTGAGAAGAAGAAAGAAAGAAGGCGTCAAGTCATCAGTAAAGAAGGTCGCCGGGGAGATCCGGCCCGACTGCTCAGCAGTCGGCCCGAATCTCGGGGACTACAGCCCGCGGGTGCGCCAGCGCGCCCCCGCGAAGAAGGAAAAGGACTTACTCCGGCTCTCCGACAGATCGGCGGTCCGCTTGCCCAGCTCTTCGACGTTACGGTTGAAGGCAGTGACGCGGAGGTTGTGGTAATCCTGCGACGAATGTTTCAGACAAAAAGTTAACACCCAAAGTTCATCAATTGGAGTTCCGGGCAGCCTGCTCAACAGCCAGCCCGAAATTCAGGGACTACACCCAGTGGGTGCGCTGGCACGCCCCCACAGAGAGGAACAAGAAAAACAAAGACCAAAGGGAAAAAACATACCCGGATGACCGCCCGCGACGCCAGGAATGCCTTGGTGCAACTCTGGAGAGCGTCACCCTCAGCGCGAAGCTTCGCCTGGACGTCCAGGAGCGCCTGGTTCAGCGGCCCTGTGCCGCCTCCTCGCACCCACCCAGTAGGCGTGGCGCTTGTTGCCTCGGCGTCTGGGATTGCCGAGCTGGCGGTGCCGGCTTCCAGGGGGCGGGGCGCCGAAGTCGCCTTCTCCAGACGGCGGCGCGTTGGCGAGCCGACTTGAAGAAGTAGCCTCGCCACAGCCTCGTCTTCGGTCGGCGGCACCAGAGGACCCGCCGGCTGCCCACCCTGCACACCTTCAGACAGCGGCGGAGGCGGCGGCGGAACATTCACATCCGGCATAGAGGGGTCGCCGCCCTCCCCCTCCACGACGGGGTTCTCCCGGCCGGCTTCCCCAGTCTACCCCGTGAACTCCGGAGGCGGCGGCACAGAGTTCAACGGGGTAACGAGAACCGCCGACTGGCGGCGTGCGGCTTCCTCGGCCTGCTGCTTCGCCGTGGCGGAGGCCTCCACCTTCTCCAGGCGGAGGGCCTCTTCTTCGTTGCGCTTCTCCTGCGCATTCCGCTCCGTCGCCTCCCGGAGGTCAGCAGCGGGGTCAATCCGCCGAGCGGTGGCGGACGTCTCCGCTGACCCCATGATGGAGGCGGCGGTGACTCTCTCAAGAGAGAGGGGATCCCTGAAGCAAGAGGGGCAAGCAGAGACTTAGACAAAGTCACAAAGAAAGAATAAAACTTTGAAGACAGAATACTTACGCAGAGACCAATGGCGGCTTCTTCACTTCCTTACGGAAGCGGATGGCCTTCGCGGCCGCCTCGTCCCGCCGGGTCGCCGTAGCCGAACCCTTGGGCTTCTTCGGCCGACTGCCGAACAAGGTCGGCACGGCCCTGCGCTTCTTTCCGCCGCCTGGAGTGCCCGGCGTGACAGAAGAGCCCGCGCCCGGCTGGCTGGCTCCTGGCCGATGGCGAGGGGCGACTTCTCCCTCGGCGTCGTCGTCAGGCCAGTCGGCGAAGGTGGCCGAGGGCCTGAAGTCGCCTGCTGTTCCTCCTCCTCCCTCGGCGTCATCTTCCAGAGCCGCCGCCCCCAGATCGGGGTCGTCGACGTCGCTCTCCGCCCGGTCGGCAAGGAACTCGCGGGCCGGCCCCGAGGTGCCGGCTGGTGGGTGGAGGAGGGGATTCTAACCAAAGCCGGCTGGTCAAAACAAAACTCGGCAAGAAGAAGACAATCCAAAGAAAGAAAAGAAAGGCGACTCACCACGGGCGGGGGGTTGGCGCGGGAGTACGGCTCCTTGCCGAATCGCCAGTCCTCCAGGAGCCTGCTGTCCGAGAGGTAGTTCACCATGAAGGCCACCTCTTCGTGAGGCATGTCCTTGGTGCACATCCGACTCGGGTCGCGGTGCCCGCTCATCTGGCATATCATATGAGGGCGGCCTTGGAGTGGGAGAACTCGGCGCGAAACGAAGGCGGCCAACAGGTCCGGACCAGTCAGACCCTCCGACTGCGTCAGCACTCGGAGTCGCGTGATGGCGCCGGCTCCCGCAGGCGTCAGCGACTTGGCCCGGTACGACCAGTTGGGCAGTCGCCCAGCCGGCGGGCCGGCTTCGAAAGCCGGCAAGTTGACCCAGTCTCCCCTTGCGGAGGCGTTCTTGACGTAGAAGTAGGATCTCTGCCACATCTTCACCGACTTGATCGCAAGATGGAGGGGAAAGGATTGTCGGCCCCCAACCTTCACACGATGATGAAAGCACCGCACTGAGCCGGCACGCTCGCAGCCTGGGTGCCGAGCTTGGAAAAGAAGAACTCCCCCAGAGCTCGAGGGTGGGGAGGACTCCGAGGAAGCCTTCGCACATGGCCACGAAGGCGGACAGCAGCACCACTGCGTTGGGGGTGAGGTGGTGCGGCTGGAGGCCGTAGAATTCAAGGAAGGACTGGAAGAAACTGCTCGCCGGCAACCCCAACCCGCGCAGGCAGTGCGAGCGGAAGATAACCCACTCGCCCTCCTGCGGCGCGGGGGAAATCTCCTCCTTTGGCGGAAGACGCACCTGCACGCGATCCTTGCCGGGAAGCCGACGAGTTCGGCGGAGGAACTCAACGTGGTCTTCATGAACTTCGGAGCCATCCCAGGTGCCGGAGTGCACTGGGGGAGGCGCTGCGGCGGAGGAAGAACTCATTGCGAGCTGTCGCCGCAGCGTTCGCCGGAGCTTGGGAGTGCGGCGGAGCGAAGAAGAGAAGAGGAAGGAGGAGAGCGAGGAGCAGCAAGGAGGAAGAGAATGAGGAAGTAGTGGGAAGGAGGGGCGCGTGTGCCCCCCTCTTCCCCTACTTATAGCCTCGTGGGTTGCGAAGCCGAGGGGGCGAATGTGGGGATTTACTGCGCCCACAACCCCACGACCCACATGATCCACATAAAGTTACTGCGCACAGTAACTCCACGGGAATCCCAACCGTCCACCGGGGCCGCAGCGGATCCGCACGAGCGCCGAGGCGCGGTAGTGGCGGGCCCCGCCTATGGGCCTGTACCGTCGCGCGCGTAGGCTGGCAGGACGGCCTAGCCACGTGCCCTCGCGTGACAGGCCTAGAACGGGCGGCGGCCAGGAGGCTTAGCTAGCACGCCACTTAAATCCCGCCGCGACGTTCGAAATACCGAGCGAGTCGGAATTGAGTGGGTCCGAGTTTAGCAAGTCCGACTCCTTCTAATCGGCCCGGCAGAAGTCAATCAAAGACCATGTGTTGAGCACCCGGAAAGAGAAACTGCTGAGGCTTCTCGGCCGATCGTCCGCGGCGCCTCACCAGCTTCGGGGACTACTGTCGGAGTAATGGGCCACGGGTAGGCCAACCCGGGTCCCAGAACCTTTCAAGACATCGGGGCGGGCTGCGCCCCTCAAAGACCCCAGGACGAAGAGCCGCCTCCTGAGGAGTCGACGGCAAGACGGCCGACTGCCCGCTCACGGCCGAGTCCCAGGGACGACTTCCAGAGAAGCCGGCTTTAGGGAGTCGGCCCGCAACCCCAACAAACTCCATGACCTCATCAAAGGGGACGAGGCAGGGGCGTGGCTACAGCGAAGCCCACCCCGCCCCCACCAAGGGAAGGCATGGCCACAGCACGCCGTACCCTGGAAGATCTCCATGCGGCGTGGCACTGTTGCCATGTCGGCCCTGACATCAGCACCGCAGAGCCGAATCCTGCACCCATGACGGCTTGTCTGTACGGCCTGGAGGCAGCAGGCCCCACCAGTCAGTGAGACCTCGGGAGACGGCAGGAGAACCACTAGTCGGACATGTCGGGAGTCGGCCCGGGGGAGTCGGCCGAGCCCTCCCCCGGGGCCCACGCGCCATTAATCAAGATGTGATGGGGAGAGGCAACAGTGATCGCCTGCCGGGCGGCGGGGCTGTTGCCATGACCTCATCATCAAGCCCGCGTCATCAGAAGCACAGCTACAGTAAGCAGCAGCCGGCAAGACCCGCCAGCAGCGGACGCGGGCTATCGGCTCCGTACCCGGCTAGTCGGCGGGGCCCGCCAGTCGGCGGGCCCCAGCGGTCGGCAGAGAAGACGGAGGCCAGAGACACTGACGGCTGGGCCTGCGCCCAGCCGGATTACCATTGTACCCCTGTGGGGTAGGCCTATATAAACCCCCCAGGGCACCCATGCAAAGGGTGGGAACCCATTAGCTCTAGACCAGATCATATAGAAGGGAGAGAGCTAGCCTTGCCCTCTCCTACCACTAGAAAACAGCTCAAGGAGCAACCGTGTAAACACTTTGGCCATAGTGATCATCCGAAGACCCCGCAGAGCAGCAGTAGGGGTATTATCTCCCCGGAGAGCCCCGAAGCTGGGTAAGATTCGCCGGCGTGCATGTCTTTGCCTCATCCTGTTTCCAGGCACCGGCGTCATTCTACTCGCCCCCACCATGATAAGCCATCCGTTGGCATATGTCGCACCAAACCCCCGACAGCGTTGTACAGGAAAAATCACACTAGATGTGGTGTTCGGCACGCCGGATAATTACATGTCCGAAGAGGTCATGTTCCATGTGGCTCCGTTCAGCAGCGATTATCACGCTCTGCTAGGGCGGGAAGCGCTTACAATCTTCCAAGCAATACCCCATTACAGTTACATGAAGCTCAAGATGCCCGGGCCCAACGGGATCATCACTCTCTCTACTGATCCGGACATAGCACTCCACGCCGAAAACAAGACAGCCGCACTGGCCCTCGAGGCACTATCCGAAGCCCTAGCGGCTGAGGAGCTGACTGCGTTGCGCTCCACGGTCAATAGAGACGATGTGGTACTCGACAAAAGATCCAAGTCCACCTCCTTTAAACCGATGGACGAAATAGTCAAATTCCAGGTCCATCCAACGGACCCCAATAAAACAGCTTCCATTGGGGCACAGTTAAACCCTGATGTAGATGCCGCACTGCGAGAGTTCCTACGAGAGAACTGGGACATTTTCGCCTCGCACCCTTCAGACATGCCAGGAATCCCACGCAGGCTGGCCGAGACAGCTTAAATATCCTAAAAGAATTCAAACTTATCAAGCAAGCTCTTCGGCGTTTTTCTGAACCTAAGAGACAGGCCATGGGAGAGGATCTAGCAAAGCTATTGGAGGCCGGATTCATCAGAGACATAAAACATCCGGACTGGCTAGCAAACCTGGTGATGGTACCAAAGAAGGACAAATCCTGGCGCCTGTGCGTTGATTTTAAAGACCTTCACAAGGCTTGCCCAAAGGATCCCTTCCCCCTCCCCGCATCGATCAAATTATCGACGCTACTGCAGGACACGATACGTTGTGTTTCCTTGACGCATATTCCGGCTACCATCAAATCAAGATGGCAGAATCAGACCAAGCCGCAACGGCATTTATCACACCATACGGCCCATTCTGCTTCAACACAATGCCCTTCGGGCTCAAAAACGCCGGCGCGACATATCAGCGCATGATTCAGACATGTCTGGCAAACAAGATCAGCAAAACGGTGGAGGCATATGTAGATGATGTGGTCGTCAAAACAAGACATGTCGAATCTCTAGTAGATGACTTGAGGCTCACATTTGATAACCTCCGAACATACGACATCAAGCTCAACCCGGAAAAATGCGTTTTCGGTGTCCCAGCCGGAAAGCTCTTGGGCTTCATTGTATCCGGTAGAGGAATTGAAGCAAATCCAGCCAAGATCCGAGCTCTGACACAATTGGACATCCCAAAGGACCTCAAACAAATACAAAAGTTAACCGGATGTGTGGCGGCCCTAAGCCGCTTTATCTCCCGCTTGGGAGAAAAGGCCCTACCCCTTTACCGCCTCCTTCGGCGCACTGAACACTTCGAATGGACGGATGCAGCCACGGCCGGACTCGATGAAATAAAAGCCATATTGGCAACAAACCCAGTCCTGGCCGCGCCAAACATTGGCGAACCAATGCTATTCTACATTGCAGCAACACATCAGGTGGTAAGCGCAGTGCTTGTCATCGAAAGAGAAACGGACAGACACAAATTCCCCCTTCAAAAGCCGGTCTATTATGTGTCCACTATCCTCACTCCGTGCAAATCACGGTACCCGCATTATCAAAAGATTGCTTACGCGGTATTCATGGCATCCCGGAAGCTACGACACTACTTTCAAGAGTGTTCAATAACAGTAGCCCGGAAGTACCAATTAACGATATTATAAACAACCATGACGCAACAGGCCGGATTGCAAAATGGGCCATTGAGCTCCTCCCGTTCGACATAACTTATAAGCCACGGAGAGCCATCAAGTCACAAGTTTTGGCCGACTTCGTTGCAGAATGGACGGAGGCCAAACTCCCAAAAGAGTACGGCACATATTCAAATTGGATCATGCATTTTGACGGCTCCAAGATGTTGGCCGGACTAGGGGCTGGCGTCGTTTTGACGTCCCCCACAGGAGACACAGTTCAATACATACTCCAGATTATGTACAAAGACTCCAATAATGCAGCCGAATATGAGGCCCTTTTACATGGTCTCCGGATGGCAGTATCCATGGGCATTCAATGCCTAGAGGTGCGCGGGTACTCGAACCTCGCAATATCCCAAATAAATGGAGACTTCGATGCCAAGGATCCAAAAATGGCAGCTTACCGCAATGCCGTCCTAAAAATGTCAGCTCAGTTCGAAGGGCTTGAATTTCATCATATAGCCCGGGAAACTAATCAGGCGGCAGATGTCCTGGCATGCATCGGCGCAAAACGCGATGTAGTCCCCCCAACATCTTCTTGGAAAGGCTGTTCAAGCCATCTGTAGTATGGGAAGGGGAGCCGAACAATAATAGCCCGGACCCAACCGCACTGCCCGACACCAAACACTCTGACACAATCGAAGGCTCTGCCAATGAAATAACACCTTCAGCCCACGTAATAATGGCCGTCATCGCCCCGTGGACAGAACCATTCATCGCCTACCTTAGTAGGTAGGAACTCTCCGAGGACCAAAATGAGGCACGCTGCATAGTGCGGTGATCCAAAGCCTACAGAGTCCACGAGGGAGAGCTTTATAAGAAAAGCACTACCAGAGTCCTTCAAAGGTGCATCTCCGAAGAGGAAGGGCGGAACCTCCTGGCTGAAATTCATGCCGGACTCGGCGGTCATCACGCTGCAGCTCAGTCCCTTGTAAGCAAGGCCTTCCGTACAGGCTTTTATTGGCCGACGGCCCGAACAAATGCCCAGGACTTAGTCCAACGATGCACCGGTTGCCAGCTCTTTGCAAACCAAAGTCATATGCCACCCACCGCCCTCCAAACTATCCCCATTACTTGGCCCTTCGCAGTCTGGGGGCTTGACATGGTTGGACCCCTTAAAGGCGGAACCCACAAGCAAAAATACTTACTGGTCATGGTGGATAAGTTCACCAAATGGATAGAAGCCAAGCCTGTTAAGACGGTCGAATCCAGACCGGTGATAGACTTTATATCCGGGGTTGTGCACCATTACGGCGTCCCCCACTATTGGGGAACGTAGCAGAAATTCAAAATTTTCTACGCATCACCAAGATCAATCTATGGAGTAATCTAGCAACGAGGGGAAGGAGAGTAAATCTACATACCCTTGTAGATCGCTAAGTGGAAGCATTCAAGTGATCGGGGTTGATGGAGTCGTACTCGTCGTGATCCAAATCACCGATGATCCTAGTGCCGAACGGACAACACCTCCGTGTTCAACACATGTACAGCCCGGTGATGTCTCCTACGCCTTGATCCAGCAAGGGGAGAAGGAGAGGTTGGGGAAGACTCCATCCAGCAGCAGCACGACGACATGGTGGTGGTGGAGGAGCGCGGGACTCCAGTAGGGCTTCGCCAAGCACTACGAGAGACGAGGAGGGAGAGGGGTAGGGCTGCGCCAACAGGGAGAGCAAATCACACATGTGTTGGGCAGCCCCAAACCTCAAGTATATATAGGGGAAGGGGAGGGGCTGCGCCCCCACCTAGGGTTCCCTCCCTAGGGGTGGCGGCAGCCCCCAGATCCCATCTGGGAGGCGGCCAAGGGGGAGAGAGAGGGGGGCGCACCTAGGGTGGGCCTTAGGGCCCATCTGCGCCTAGGGTTTGCCCCCTCTCCTCTTGAGGACGCCTTGGGCCTTGGTGGGAGGCGCCCCAGCCCACATAGGGGCTGGTCCCTTCCCACTATTGGCCCATGTAGGCCTCCGGGGCTGGTGGCCCCACCTGGTGGACCCCCGGACCCCTCCAGTGGTCCCGGTACACTACCGGTGATGCCCGGAACACTTCCGGTGGCCAAAACCATACTTCCTATATATCAATCTTTACCTCCGGACCATTCTGGAACTCCTCGTGACGTCCGAGATCTCATCCGGGACTCCGAACAACATTCAGTAACCGCGTACATACTTTCCCTATAACCCTAGCGTCATCGAACCTTAAGTGTGTAGACCCTACGGGTTCGGGAACATGTAGACATGACCGAGACACCTCTCCGGTCAATAACCAACAGCGAGATCTGGATACCCATGTTGGCTCCCACATGCTCCACGATGATCTCATCGGATGAATCACGATGTCAAGGACTTAATCAATCCCGTATACTATTCCCTTTGTCTAGCGGTACGATACTTGCCCGAGATTCGATCGTCGGTATCCTGAGACCTTGTTCAATCTCGTTACCGGCAAGTCTCTTTACTCGTTCCGTAACACATCATCCCGTGATCAACTCCTTGATCACATTGTGCACATTATGATGATGTCCTACCGAGTGGGCCCAGAGATACCTCTCCGTTTACACGGAGTGACAAATCCTAGTCTCGATTCGTGCCAACCCAACAGACACTTTCGGAGATACCTGTAGTGTACCTTTATAGCCACCCAGTTACGTTGTGACGTTTGGCACACCCAAAGCACTCCTACGGTATCCGGGAGTTGCACAATCTCATGGTCTAAGGAAATGATACTTGACATTACAAAAGCTTTAGCATACAAACTACATGATCTTGTGCTAGGCTTAGGATTGGGTCTTGTCCATCACATCATTCTCCTAATGATGTGATCCCGTTATCAATGACATCCAATGTCCATGGTCAGGAATCCGTAACCATCTATTGATCAACGAGCTAGTCAACTATTGGCTTACTAGGGACATGGTGTTGTCTATGTATCCACACATGTATCTGAGTTTCCTATTAATACAATTCTAGCATGGATAATAAACGATTATCATGAACAAGGAAATATAATAATAACCAATTTATTATTGCCTCTAGGGCATATTTCCAACACCCACAACATCATCACTGATAACGGCATGAACTTTACGGCCAACGAGGTAAAACTCTGGTGCAAAAACATGGGCATCAAGCTCGATTATGCTTCTGTCTATCACCCACAAACTAACGGACAGGTCGAACGTGCAAATGGTCTTATCATGAGCGGCATCAAACCCAGATTAGTGCGGTCCCTCAAGGAATCTAACACGCACTGGGTAGAGGAGCTCGACTCCGTACTCTGGGGGCTGCGGACCACGCCGAATCGCACCACTGGATACACACCATTCTTTATGGTGTACGACGCAGAGGCAGTTTTGCCTTGCGACATAATTCATGACTCAGCTCGAGTGCGCATGTATGAAGAAAGAGAAGCCGAGCTCGATCGGCAGGACAGTTTGGACGCATTGGAGGAGGAGCGCAACGTGGCAAAAGCCCGTTCCGCATTTTATCAACAACAGGCTCGAAGATACCACAGCAGAGAAGTACGGGCCAAAAATTACAACGTTGGCGAATTAGTTCTACGCCTGCCGGACAAGAAAAAGGACAAACTCAAGCCCAAGTGGGAAGGTCCCTTCATAATTGACCAAGTCCTAACTGGTGGAGCGTACCGCCTGCGAGATGCATCGGATAACCGACTCGAGCCGAACCCATGGAACGCAGCCCGTCTCCGAAGATTCTATGCCTAGCACCGGACTCTGTGTTCGTCTCCTTCCTCTGTCCATTTTTTATATATACTGTCTGTCTTACATTTCTCTCCTTCACCCCTTTTCTTTCTCTTATAGCCTCTAAAGGCTCATCAAATGACGTGCTATTCGCACTCATTAAACCTGGGGGCTTCTTTTACCAGAAGCTTATTTATACGGGCTTCATGCCCAACACATGTGTTACACTTCCGCATGTACCTTTTATTTCACCATTATATGCATCGATATGACTTAAGTTTTGGCCAAGCTGGGTTGCCTAGCTCCTATGCTTACCCCTACGTTCCCGATTATTCGGCTAGGCGGTAAAGGGAGCACATCTACGATTGTTACTGCCGGATCAGCCGGATGTGTACCTCAGACTGGGTGAAGCCGAAAGCTAGCGTTCTTAAGGGAATATTCGGTCGGTGACCTAAAAGATGATCTTTTCACATATTTATTTATGCGCCCCCAGATGCTTTTTCCTGCGTCTTTCTCGCGGAATGGGCATGCACTTTAGGGCATGCCTCCCAGGGAAAGGAACCCCTAACGGAACTATTCTCCCTGGAAGATGTTTCTTACTAACCATGTAATATAACATAACTAGTCAAGCACTTGTCTGTTAACGCACTAATGACCCCTACGCCTGGTCTCCACGCAATCACCGGTTCTTATATAGCCGCATAGGAATTCGGACACACTCCAGACCGTCAGGTCCCGAGGCTGAAGCGAAAAGGTCGGCCATGACAAACGATCTACAATCCGGCTAGAAGGCATTATAAATGTTAATTAAATTACATAGTCATTCTGACTAATTGTATTCCTCTTCAATACCATCTAACAGGCTGTCTAATTTACAGTCCTGCTGGGAATACTTTGCGGCCAATTCTACTTGGCCGTATACTAAGCTTACAGGGATCTCCTTCCCATCGGGCCCCATAGGACCGACCTCGGCCATGTGGTTGGGGTCAGCCTTTGTGTACCGTGTCTTCACCATGGCCTAGGCCTCCCTAGCGCCTTAACGGCAGGCCGATATCTTCCATAATTGGAAGTGCCGCCGTGCTCCCTTTAGCTTCTCTGCAAGCTCTCCAAGACCTTCGGGCATGGAGATGGATGGCCACAGGGCCTGGGCAACGCCTTGCATCGCCTGCCGAACTTGCTCGAGCAGTTGCAAGATCTCGAGAAGAAGGTCACCTGTAGAACCGGGCATCTCCCCGGCAGGACGACCTGTTAGCACACCTACAGACATTACCCTGTTAGTCGACTTCCCCGCCAAACTTTTTTTCAAAGTTTCGTTCAAGCACTTACTAAATATGCCGCGTCGAAGCCGCGGATTCTCCTTAACGGAGTCTGACAGCTGGGCACGAACATCTTTCAGTTTGACGCCCAGCTTGGTGTTGGCATCTTGGAGATCGTTCTTCTCCCGCCTCACCTTTGTCAGCACCTTCTCACCAGCCTTCAGCTGGCGTAGGAGGTGTTGCCTTTCCGGATTCAATCCGGCGCCATCTGCAATTTCATTTGTCAGATTCATACCCATGTCGTGCTTCGCAAAATACTTATCTTTCGAAGTGTATATTACCAGAGGGGGTCTCCTTGGGCTCCCCTGCCGCGGCTAGTGCGACCTCAAGTTGGGCTTTGCACTCTTCCAGCTCCTAGGACAGTAGGGAATTCTTTTCTGTAAGAACCTGTGTAACAAATGATCCTTAAATCAGTTATTCTAACTGTTTCAAGTCTCGAGGGCTACTGGTCTATATATATAATTACTAAAATTTTCTTACCTGTATGTCTTTTACATATTGCTCCATGGCTCTGGCTTGACCATTTTGAGCGGCACGGAGGTACGCATGTCCCGAATTGAAGGCGTCTAATGCCTCTCGGGAGAAACAAGAATCCGGTGCGCGCCTTGTGTTCGCCTCCACCTCCGGACCAGGCTTTGGAGCCTGGCTGGTGGAGGCGCGATTGGCAGCCTCTCCGGATATAGTCCGGCGAGGTCTCTTTGTCCTGAAGAAAGCACGAGTGTTAATATACCTTGAAGGTATAACACCTGGGATAAGGGGGCGCGCCATACCTTTGCGCTGACGCCTTGGTCCGGACTGCACCTCTTTTTTGCCCACGGGGCCCTGTGGCCCCTCGTTGGCTTGTCGCCGCGGGTTCGGCCTCCCGTCTCAAAAACCTCCCTTGCAAAGTTCGGTTGTAATCAGGAAACTGAAAACACGAGAGGGCGGACCCCTATTCGGGGTACTGGGACTTCAATCTCAGTTACCTGGGAGGCCGGGATTAGCCTTGGGTAATCGGCCGTAATGGCCACCAAGGCGTTGTCCTTGCTCAATTGATGGAACACTCCATCAATCAGCTGTTGGAAATATGCCCTAGAGGCAATAATAAATTGATTATTATTATATTTCCTTGTTCATGATAATCGTTTATTATCCATGCTAGAATTGTATTGATAGGAAACACAGATACATGTGTGGATACATAGACAACACCATGTCCCTAGTAAGCCTCTAGTTGACTAGCTCGTTGATCAATAGATGGTTACGGTTTCCTGACCATGGACATTGGATGTCATTGATAATGGGATCACATCATTGGGAGAATGATGTGATGGACAAGACCCAATCCTAAGCCTAGCACAAAGATCGTGTAGTTCGTATGCTAAAGCTTTTCTAATGTCAAGTAGCATTTCCTTAGACCATGAGATTGTGCAACTCCCGGATACCGTAGGAATACTTTGGGTGTGCCAAGCGTCACAACGTAACTGGGTGGCTATAAAGGTACACTACAGGTATCTCCGAAAGTGTCTATTGGGTTGGCACGAATCGAGACTGGGATTTGTCACTCCGTGTGACGGAGAGGTATCTCTGGGGCCCACTCGATAGGACATCATCATAATGTGCACAATGTGATCAAGGAGTTGATCACGGGATGATGTGTTACGGAACGAGTAAAGAGACTTGCCAGTAACGAGATTGAACAAGGTATCGGGATACCGACGATCGAATCTCGGGCAAGTATCGTACCGATAGACAAAGGGAATTGTATACGGGATTGATTAAGTCCTTGACATCGTGGTTCATCCGATGAGATCATCGTGGAGCATGTGGGATCCAACATGGGTATCCAGATCCCGCTGTTGGTTATTGACCGGAGAACATCTCGGTCATGTCTGCATGGTTCCCGAACCCGTAGGGTCTACACACTTAAGGTTCGGTGATGCTAGGGTTATAGAGACATTAGTATGCGGTAACCCGAAAGTTGTTCGGAGTCCTGGATGAGATCCCGTACGTCACGAGGAGTTTCGGAATGGTCCGGAGGTAAAGATTTATATATGGGAAGTCTTGTTTTGGTCGCCGGAAAAGTTCCGCGCATTATCGGTATTGTACCGGGAGTGCCGAAAGGGGTCCGGGGGTCCACCTGCCCCGGGGGGCCACATGGGCTGTAGGGGTGTGCGCCTTGGCCTATATGGGCCAAGGGCACCAGCCCCAAGAGGCCCATGCGCCAAGAGATAAGGGAAAGGAAGAGTCCTAAAGGGGGAAGGCACCTCCTAGGTGCCTTGGGGAGGATGGACTCCTCCCTGGCCACACCCTTCCTTGGAGGAAGGGCCAAGGCTATGCCCCCCCTCTCCCTTGGCCCCATATATAGTGGGGAGGGAGGGCAGCCGCACCTAAGCCCTGGCGCCTCCCTCTCCCTCCCATCACACATCTCCCTCCTCCCGCAGCGCTTGGCGAAGCCCTGTTGGAATCCAGCTACTTCCACCACCACACCGTCGTGCTACTGGATCTCCATCAACCTCTCCTCCCCCCTTGCTGGATCAAGAAGGAGGAGATGTCGCTGCTCCGTACGTGTGTTGAACGCGGAGGTGCCGTCCGTTCGGCGCTAGGATCATCGGTGATTTGGATCACGACGAGTACGACTCCATCAACCCCGTTCTCTTGAATGCTTCCGCGCGCGATCTACAAGGGTATGTAGATGCACTCTCCTTCCCCTCATTGCTGGTTTCTCCATAGATAGATCTTGGTGACACATAGGAAAATTTTGAATTTCTGCTACATTCCCCAATAGTGGTATCAGAGCTAGGTCTATTGGGTAGATTCTATGCACGAGTAGAACACAAAGTAGTTGTGGGCGTTGATTTTGTTCAATATGCTTACCGTTACTAGTCCAATCTTGTTTCGACGGTATTGTGGGATGAAGCGGCCCGGACCGACCTTACACGTACTCTTACGTGAGACAGGTTCCACCGACTGACATGCACTAGTTGCATAAGGTGGCTAGCGGGTGCCAGTTTCTCCCACTTTAGTCGGAACGGATTTGATGAAAAGGGTCCTTATGAAGGGTAAATAGCAATTGGCATATCACGTTGCGGTTTTTGCGTAGGTAAGAAACGTTCTTGCTATAAACCCATAGCAGCCACGTAAAACATGCAAACAACAATTAGAGGACGTCTAACTTGTTTTTGCAGGGTATGCTATGTGATGTGATATGGCCAAGAAGAATGTGATGAATTATATGTGATGTATGAGATTGATCATGTTCTTGTAATAGGAATCACGACTTGCATGTCGATGAGTATGACAACCGGCAGGAGCCATAGGAGTTGTCTTTATTTATTTATGACCTGCGTGTCAACTTAAACATCATGTAATTACTTTACTTTATTGCTAAAGCGTTAGCCATAGTAGTAGAAGTAATAGATGACGAGACAACTTCAAGAAGACACGATGATGGAGATCATGATGATGGAGATCATGGTGTCATGCCGGTGACAAGATGATCATGGAGCCCCAAGATGGAGATCAAAGGAGCTATATGATATTGGCCATATCATGTCACTATTATTTGATTGCATGTGATGTTTATCATGTTTATACATCTTGTTTACTTAGAACGACGGTAGTAAATAAGATGATCCCTCATAATAATTTCAAGAAAGTGTTCCCCCTAACTGTGCACCGTTGCGACAGTTTGTTGTTTCGAAGCACCACGTGATGATCGGGTGTGATAGATTCTTACGTTCGAACACAACGGGTGTTGACGAGCCTAGCATGTACAGACATGGCCTCGGAACACATGCGAAACACTTAGGTTAACTTGACGAGCCTAGCATGTACAGACATGGCCTCAGAACACAAGAGACCAAAAGGTCGAGCATGAGTCGTATGGTAGATACGATCAACATGAAGATGTTCACCGATGTTGACTAGTCCGTCTCACGTGATGATCGGACACGTCCTAGTTGACTCGGATCATATAATCACTTAGATGATAGAGGGATGTCAATCTAAGTGGGGTTTCATAAGATGAACTTAATTATCCTAAACATAGTCAAAAGGTCTTCGCAAATTATGTCGTAGCTCGCGCTTCAGTTCTACTGTTTAGATATGTTCCTAGAGAAAATTTAGTTGAAAGTTGTTAGTAGCAATTATGCGGACTAGGTCCTTAAACTGAGGATTGTCCTCATTGCTTCATAGAAGGCTTATGTCCTTAATGCACTGCTCAGTGTGCTGAACCTCGAACATTGTCTGTGGATGTTGCGAACATCTGACATACACATTTTGATAACTACATGATAGTTCAGTTAAATGGTTTAGAGTTGAGGCACCGAAGATGTTTTGAAATGTCGCGAAACATATGAGATGTTTCGAGGGCTGAAATTGGGATTTCAGGCTCGTGCCCACGTCAAGAGGTATAAGACCTCCGACGATTTTCTTAGCCTACAAAAGGGAGAAAAGCTCAATTGTTGAGCTTGTGCTCAGATTGTCTGAGTACAACAATCGCTTGAATCAAGTGGGAGTTGATCTTCCAAATGAAATAGTGGTAGTTCTTCGAAGTCATTACCACCAAGCTGCTAGAGCTTCGTGATGAACTATAATATATCAGGGACATATATGATGATCCTTGAGGTATTCGCGATGTTTGACACCACAAAAGTAGAAATCAAGAAGGAGCATAAATTGTTGATGGTTGGTGAAACCACTAGTTTCAAGAAGGGCAAGGGAAAGAAGGGATACTTCAAGAAACGGCAAATCAGCTGCTGCTCTAGTGAAGAAACCCAAGGTTGAACCCAAACCCGAGACTAAGTGCTTCTGTAATAAGGGGAACAGCCACTGGAGCAGAATTACCCTAGATACTTGGTAGATGAGAAGGCTGGCAAGGTCGATAGAAGTATATTGGATATACATTATGTTGATATGTACTTTACTAGTACTCCTAGTAGCACCAGGGTATTAGATACCGGTTCGGTTGCTAAGTGTTAGTAACTCAAAATAAAAGCTACGGAATAAATGGAGACTAGCTAAAGGTGAGCTGACGATATGTGTTGGAAGTGTTTCCAATGTTGATATGATCAAGCATCGCACGCTCCCTCTACCAACGAGATTGGTGTTTGCGTTGAGCATAGACATGATTGGATTATGTCTATCACAATACGGTTACTCATTTAAGGAGAATAACGGTTACTCTGTTTATTTGAATAATACCTTCAATGGTCTTGCACCTAAAATGAATGGTTCATTGAATCTCGATCATAGTGATACACATGTTCATGCCAAAAGATATAAGATAGTAATGATAGTACCACCTACTTGTGGCACTGCCACTTAAGTCATATCGGTATAAAACGCATGAAGAAGCTCCATGTTGATGGACCTTTGGACTCACTCATTTTTGAAAGGATTGAGACATGCGAACCATGTTTGTTGGTAGATATGCATGAAGAAACTCTATACAAATGGATCGTTTGGACTCACTTGATTTTGAATCACTTGAGACATGCAAATCATACCACATGGGCAAGATGACTGAAAGCCTCGTTTTCAGTAAAATGGAACTAGAAAGCAACTTGTTGGAAGTAATACATTTTGATGTGTGCAGTCCAATGAGTGCTGAGGCATGTAGTAGATATCGTTATGTTCTTGCTTCACAGATGATTTGAGTAGATGTTGAGTATATTTACTTGATGAATCACGAGTCTGAATTATTGAAGGGTTCAAGTAATTTCAGGGTGAAGTTGAAAGATCATCGTGACAAGAGGATAAAAGATCTATGATATGATCACAGAGATGAATATCTTAATTACGAGTTTGGCACAGAATTAAGACATTGTGGAAATTGTTTCACAATTAATACAGCCTGGAACACCATAGTGTGATGGTGTGTCCGAACATCATAACTGCACCCTATTGGATATGATGCATACCATGATGTCTCTTATCGAATTACCACAATAGTTTATGGGTTAGGCATTAGAGACAACCACATTCACTTTAAAAGGGGCACCACGTAATTCCGATGAGATGACACCGTATGAACTATGGTTTAGGGAAACCTCAGCTGTCACTTCTTAAAAGTTTGGGGCTGCGACGCTTATGTGAAAAAGTTTCAGGCTGATAAGCTTGAACCCAAAGCGGATAAATACATCTTCATAGGACACCCAAAACAGTTGGGTATACCTCCTGTCTCAGATCCGAAAGCAATAAGGGATTTTTTCTGGAATCGGGTCCTTTCTCGAGGAAAAGTTTCTCTCGAAAGAATTGAGTGGGAGGATGGTGGAGACTTGATGAGGTTATTGAACCGTCTCTTCAACTAGTGTGTGGCAGGGCACAGGAAGTTGTTCCTGTGGCACCTACACCAATTGAAGTGGAAGCTTATGATAGTGATCATGAAACTTCAGATCAAGTCACTACCAAACCTCGTGGGATGACAAGGATGCGTACTACTTCAGAGTGGTACGTAATCCTGTCTTGGAAGTCATGTTGCTAGACAACAATGAACCTACGAGCTATGGAGAAGCGATGGTGGGCCCGGATTCCGATAAATGGCTCGAGGCCATAAAATCCGAGAGAGGATCCATGTATGAAAACAAAGTGTAGACTTTGGCAGAACAGCTCGATGGTCGTAAGGCTATTGAGTGCAGATGGATTTTAAAAGGAAGATGGACAATGATGGTAAATGTCACCATTAAGAAAGCTCAACTTGTCGTTAAAAAGTTTCCCGACAAGTTCAAAGGAGTTGACTACGGTGAGACTTTCTCACTCGTAGCGATGCTAAGAGTCTGTTGGAATTATATTAGTGATTACTACATTATTTATGAAATCTTGCAGATAGGATGTCAAAACATTGTTTCCTCGACGATTTTCTTGACGAAAGGTTGTATGTGATACAACCGGAAGGTTTTGTCAATCCTGAAAGATGCTAATAAGTATGCAAAGCTCCAGCAATCCTTCTGAGGACTGGAGTAAGCATCTCGGAGTTGGAATGTATGCTTTGATGAGATGATCAAAGATTTTGGGTGTATACAAAGTTTATGAGAAACTTGTATTTCCAAAGAAGTGAGTGGGAGCACTATAGAATTTCTGATGAATATATGTTGTTGACATATTGTTGATCAGAAATGACGTAGAATTTCTGGAAAGCATATAGGGTTATTTGGAAAGTGTTTTTCAATGGAAAGCCTGGATTAAGCTACTTGAACATTGAGCATCAAGATCTATAAGGATAGATCAAAACACTTAATGGTACTTTCAAATGAGCACATACCTTGACATGATCTTGAAGGTGTTCAAGATGGATCAGTCAAAGAAGGAGTTCTTGCCTGAGTTGTAAGGTATGAAGTTAAGACTTAAAGCTCGACCACGGCAGAATAGAGAGAAAGGACGAAGGTCGTCCCCTATGCTTAAGACATAGGCTCTACAGTATGCTATGCTGTGTACCGCACCTGAAATGTGCCTTGCCATGAGTCAGTCAAGGGGTACAAGAGTGATCTAAGAATGGATCACAGGACAGCGGTCAAAGTTATCCTTAGTAACTAGTGGACTAAGGAATTTTCTCGATTATGGAGGTGGTAAAAGAGTTCGTCGTAAAGGGTTACGCCGATGCAAACTTTGACACTAATCCAGATTATTCTGAGTAGTAAACTGGATTCGTATAGTAGAACAGTTATTTGGAATAGCTCCAAATGTAGCGTAGTAGTTGCATCTACAAGATGACATAAGAAATTTGCGAAGTACATACGGATCTGAAAGATTCAGACCCGTTGACTATAACATCTCTCACAAGCATAACATGATCAAACCCAGAACTCATCAAGTGTTAATCACATGGTTATGTGAACTAGATTATTGACTCTAGTAAACTCTTGGGTGTTAGTCACATGGGGATGTGACCTTGAGTGTTAGTCAAATAGCGATGTGAACTGGATTATTGACTCTAGTGCAAGTGGGAGACTATTGGAAATATGCCCTAGAGGCAATAATAAATTGATTATTATTATATTTCCTTGTTCATGATAATCGTTTATTATCCATGCTAGAATTGTATTGATAGGAAACTCAGATACATGTGTGGATACATAGACAACACCATGTCCCTAGTAAGCCAATAGTTGACTAGCTCGTTGATCAATAGATGGTTACGGTTTCCTGACCATGGACATTGGATGTCGTTGATAACGGGATCACATCATTGGGGGAATGATGTGATGGACAAGACCCAATCCTAAGCCTAGCACAAAGATCGTGTAGTTCGTATGCTAAAGCTTTTCTAATGTCAAGTATCATTTCCTTAGACCATGAGATTGTGCAACTCCCGGATACCGTAGGAATACTTTGGGTGTGCCAAACGTCACAACATAACTGGGTGGCTATAAAGGTACACTACAGGTATCTCCGAAAGTGTCTGTTGGGTTGGCACGAATCGAGACTGGGATTTGTCACTCCGTGTGACGGAGAGGTATCTCTGGGGCCCACTCGGTAGGACATCATCATAATGTGCACAATGTGATCAAGGAGTTGATCACGGGATGATGTGTTATGGAACGAGTAAAGAGACTTGCCGGTAACAAGATTGAACAAGGTATCGGGATACCGACGATCGAATCTCGGGAAAATATCGTACCGATAGACAAAGGGAATTGTAGACGGGATTGATTAAGTCCTTGACATCGTGGTTCATCCGATGAGATCATCGTGGAGCATGTGGGAGCCAACATGGGTATCCAGATCCCGCTGTTGGTTATTGACCGGAGAACGTCTCGGTCAAGTCTGCATGGTTCCCGAACCCGTAGGGTCTACACACTTAAGGTTCGGTGACGCTAGGGTTATACAGACATTAGTATGCGGTAACCCGAAAGTTGTTCGGAGTCCCGGATGAGATCCCGGACGTCACGAGGAGTTCCGGAATGGTCCGGAGGTAAAGATTTATATATGGGAAGTCTTGTTTTGGTCGCCGGAAAAGTTCCGCGCATTATCGATATTGTACCGGCAGTGCCGAAAGGGGTCCGGGGGTCCACCTGCCACGGGGGGGCACATGGGCTATAGGGGTGTGCGCCTTGGCCTATATGGGCCAAGGGCACCAGCCCCAAGAGGCCCATGCACCAAGAGATAAGGGAAAGGAAGAGTCCTAAAGGGGGAAGGCACCTCCTAGGTGCCTTGGGGAGGATGGACTCCTCCTTGGCCGCACCCTTCCTTGGAGGAAGGGCCAAGGTTGTGCCCCCCCCCCTCTCCCTTGGCCCTATATATAGTGGGGAGGGAGGGCAGCCGCACCTAAGCCCTGGCGCCTCCCTCTCCCTCCCATGACACATCTCCCTCCTCCTGCAGCGCTTGGCGAAGCCCTGTTGGAATCCCGCTACTTCCACCACCACGCCGTCGTGCTGCTGGATCTCCATCAACCTCTCCCCCCCCCCTTGCTGGATCAAGAAGGAGGAGACGTCCCTGCTCCGTACGTGTGTTGAACGCGGAGGTGCCGTTCGTTCGGCGCTAGGATCATCGGTGATTTGGATCATGACGAGTACGACTCCATCAACCCCGTTCTCTTGAACGCTTCCGCGCGTGATCTACAAGGGTATGTAGATGCACTCTCCTTCCCCTCGTTGCTGGTTTCTCCATAGATAGATCTTGGTGACACGTAGGAAAATTTTGAATTTCTTCTACGTTCCCCAACATCAGCTCCACAGATAAGTCTGGATCCTCTTGAGAGGCCGGGTCGAGGGGCCGTCCTGGGTCCTCGGGTTGTGGAGAAGGGTTGTTTATTTCTTTAACAGCCTGGCGCAGTTCATGCGTTGAAGTCGTTAGACTGAATATTTAACAATGGGAATATAAAATGAATGGGCAGGTAAATGTGGCCACTTACCCAGCTTGGGGGATTGTACATAGAAAATCCACCCTTTGGGTCGACGCAGAGAAATTCCTCCTCTTCTCCCTTGTACAAAGCGGACAAGGTCTTTGTTAGAGCCGCAGCCGAATCCGGACCCTTACGGCCGTAGCGGGTGGTGTCGTCCTCCCCGTTGAAGTCCAACATGGGGTGGCCTCTATACTGTAGCGGCTGCACCCCTCGCATAATGCATGCAGCCATGACCCCGGTCATGGTCAGTCCGGAATGAGCTAACAATCTTATCCGGCCCATCAGGTAACGGACGTCCTTGTCACTTTCCCTCTGAGGGCTCCGTGGACGCCAACTTAGGCACTTCTTTAGTGGACCACTGTCGAACTCAGGGAGGCCGGTCCGGACAGGATCCGGCAGCGGGACGTCCTCCATGTAAAACCATTCCAAAGGCCAGTCCTCGGACGCCTTCTTCGGGGTCCCGGATAGATATCCGGTCCCGATGATGCGCCACACTTCGGCTCCGCCCACTTGATATATTGACCCCTTCTGAGAAGGGGGCACAAGGCAGACTAGCTCTTTCCATAGCCCAAAATGAGCCTCAACACCCAAGAATAGCTCACAGAGGGCTACGAAGCCCGCGATATGCAATACGAAGGCAGGCGTGAGATTGTGTAGCTGGAGGCCATAGAACTCCAGGAGCCCCCGAAGAAACGGGTGGATTGGAAATCCGAGCCCCTTTATTAAATAAGGGACGAGGCATACCCTCTCTCCTTTGGAGGGACTAGGGGCACTCTCCGCTTGCTCTCCACCATTATAGATGGCAAGACCGGCTCGAACCGGGACCATATAGGCCGGGGGGAGAAATACCTTGGTCTGGAGCATCACTAGCTCGCGGGATGGGGCATCTCTCCCAATATCCAGGGTGAGGGATGGAAGGGCGAAAGGAGGAGTTGCGACGGCTGGCCATGGTGGTATGGACCTTTGTCGGATGCGCTCTGATGAACACTCGCGAGGGGGAGAAGGTGTGGTTTGGATCTAAATCCTCGTCCCCTTAAATGGGCGGCTCATTTATGCGGCTAGGGGTGTGGATGTAAAAACACTCAGACTTTTCATATTCGTTTGACACGTCGGAGACGGCCATTATTGGGCGTAGAAGCCAAGGAGCACAACATTTACAAGAAGTCGGACTTTATTCAACAGGTACACGGAATTAGGAGGAGAACCCGCCTTGCAATGCCGAAGACAATCTGTGCGCCGGACTCATCGTCATTGAAGCCTGGTTCGGGGGCTATTGAGGGAGTCCTGGATTAGGGGGTGTCCCGATTGCTGGACTATACCTTCAGCCGGACTCCTGGACTATGAAGATACAAGATTGAAGACTTCGTCCCGTGTCCGGAAGGGACTTTCCTTGGTGTGGAAGGAAAGCTTGGTGATACGGATATGCAGATCTCCTACCATTGTAACCGACTTTGTGTAACCCTAACCCTCTCCGGTGTCTATATAAACCGGAGGGTTTTAGTCCGTAGGACAACATACAGATCAACAATCATACCATAGGCTAGCTTCTAGGGTTTAGCCTCTCTGATCTCGTGGTAGATCTACTCTTGTACTACCCATATCATCAATATTAATCAAGCAGGACATAGGGTTTTACCTCCATCAAGAGAGCCCGCACCTGGGTAAAACTTCGTGTCCCTTGCCTCCTGTTACCATCCGGCCTAGATGCACAGTTCGGGACCCCCTACCCGAGATCCGCCGGTTTTGACACCGACACCCTCCCATGGCAGCGGGTTCCTAATGGAAACTAAGGGATATTAAGGCCTCCTTTTAATAGAGTACTGGACCAAAGCATTAACACATAGTGAATACATTAACTCCTCAAACTACGGTCATCACCGGTAAGTATCCAGATTATTGTCACTTCGGGGTTAACGGATCATAACACGTAATAGGTGACTGATAACTCTTGAGAACTCCGTTGGATTTCCCCGAAGAGGAAAGGATGATGCATCAAAGTAGCGTAAGTATTTCCCTCAGTTTTTGAGAACCAAGGTATCAATCCAGTAGGAGGTTGCGCGCGCGTCCCCTAGTACCTGCACAAAGCAAATAACTCCTCTCAACCAACGCGATAAGGGGTTGTCAATCCCTTCACGGTCACTTACGAGAGTGAGATCTGATAGATATGATAAGATAATATTTTTGGTATTTTTGTGATAAAGATGCAAATTAAAATAAAGGGAAAGTAAAAAAGCAAAGGAAATAACTAAGTATTGGAAGATTAATATGATGAAGATAGACCCGGGGGCCATAGGTTTCACTAGTGGCTTCTCTCAAGAGCATAAGTATTTTATGGTGGGTAAATGAATTACTGTTGAGCAATTGACAGAATTGAGCATAGTTATGAGAATATCTAGGTATGATCATGTATATAGGCATCACGTCCAAGACAAGTAGACCGACTCCTTCCTGCATCTACTACTATTACTCCACTCATCGACTGCTATGCAGCATGCATCTAGAGTATTAAGTTCATGAAAACAGAGTAACGCCTTAAGCAAGATGACATGATGTAGAGGGATAAATTCATGCAATATGATAAAAAAAACCATCTTGTTATCCTCGATGGCAACAATACAATACGTGCCTTGCTGCCCCTACTGTCACTAGGAAAGGACACCGCAAGATTGAACCCAAAGCTAAGCACTTCTCCCATTGCAAGAAAGATCAATCTAGTAGGCCAAACCAAACTGATAATTTGAAGAGACTTGCAAAGATAACCAATCATACATAAAAGAATTCAGAGAAGATTCAAATATTGTTCATAGATAAATTGGATCATAAATCCACAATTCATCGGTCTCAACAAACACACCGCAAAAAGAAGATTACATCGAATAGATCTCCACAAGAGAGGGGGAGATCATTGTATTGAGATCCAAAAAGAGAGAAGAAGCCATCTAGCTAATAACTATGGACCCGAAGGTCTGAGGTAAACTACTCACACTTCATCGGAGAGGCTATGGTGTTGATGTAGAAGCCCTCCGTGATGGATACCCCCTCCGGCGGAGCTCCGGAACGGGCCCCAAGATGGGATCTCGTGGATATAGAAAGTTACGGCGGTGGAATTAGGGTTTTTGCTCCGTGTCTAATCATTTGGGGGTACGTAGGTATATATAGGAGGAAGGAGTACGTCGGTGGAGCAACAGGGGGCCCACGAGGGTGGAGGGCGCGCCTGGGGGGTAGGCGCGCCCCCTACCTCATGGCTTCCTCTTTTGTTTCTTGACGTAGGGTCCAAGTCTCCTGGATCATGCTCGGTGAGAAAATCACATTCCCGAAGGTTTCATTCCGTTTGGACTCTGTTTGATATTCCTTTTCTTCGAAACCCTAAAATAGGCATAAAAACAGCAATTCTGGGCTGGGCCTCCGGTTAATAGGTTAGTCCCAAAAATAATATAAAAGTGGAAAATAATATAACAGTAGATCATATAGCATGGAGCAATCAAAAATTATAGATACGTTGGAGACATATCAAGCATCCCCAAGCTTAATTCCTGCTCGTCCTCGAGTAGGTAAACGATAAAAACAATTTTTTTTTGATGTGGAATGCTACTAGGCATAATTTTAATGTAATTCTTCTTAATTGTGGCACGAATATTCAGATCCGAAAGATTCAAGATAAAAGTTCATATTGACATAAAAATAATAATACTTCAAGCATACTAAGTTAGCAATTATGTCTTCTCGAAATAACATGGCCAAAGCAAGTTCATCCCTACAAAATCATATAGTTTAGTCATGCTCCATTTTCGTCACACAAGAATGCTCTCATCATGCACAACCCCGATGACAAGCCAAGCAATTATTTCATACTTTAGCAATCTCAAACCTATAAACTTTCACGCAATATATGAGCGCGAGCCATGGACATAGCACTATGGGTGGAATAGAATATGATGATGGGGGTTATGTGGAAAATACAAAAAGGAAGAAAGTCTCACATCAACGAGGCTAATCAATGGGCTATGGAGATGCCCATCGATTGATGTTAATGCAAGGAGTAGGGATTGCCATGCAACGGATGCACTAGAGCTATAAATGTATGAAAGCTCAACAAAAGAAACTAAGTGGGTGTGCATCCAACTTGCTTGCTCATGAAGACCTAGGGCACTTGAGAAGGCCCATTGTTGGAATATACAAGCCAAGTTCTATAATGAAAAATTCCCACTTAGTATATGAAAGTGACAAAACAAAAGACTCTCTACCATGAAGATTATGGTACTACTTTGAAGCACAAGTGTGCCAAAGGATAGTAGCATTGTCCTTCTCTCTTTTTCTCTCATTTTTTTGGGCCTTCTCTTTTTTATGGCCTTTCTCTTATATATATATATATATATATATATATATATATTCCTCACTTGGGACAATGCTCTAGAAAATGATGATCATCACACTTCTATTTATTTACAACTCAATGATTACAACTCAATACTAGAACAAAAGATGACTCTATATGAATGCCTCCGGCGGTGTACCGGGATATGCAATGAATCAAGAGTGACATGTATGAAAATTATGAACGGTGGCTTTGCCACAAATACTATGTCAACTACATGATCATGCTAAGCAATATGACAATGATGAATGTGTCATAATAAAAGGAATGGTGGAAAGTTGCATGGCAATGTATCTCGGAATGGCTATGGAAATGCCATAATAGGTAGGTACGGTGGCTGTTTTGAGGAAGATATAAGGAGGTTTATGTGTGAAAGAGCATATCGTATCACGGGGTTTGGATGCACCGGCGAAGTTTGCACCAACTCTCAATGTGAGAAAGGGCAATGCACGGTACCGAAGAGGCTAGCAATGATGGAAGGGTCAGAGTGCATATAATCCATGGATTCAACATTAGTCATAAAGAACTCACATACTTATTGCAAAAATCTACAAGTCATCAAAAACCCAAGCACTACGCGCATGCTCCTAGGGGGATAGATTGGTAGGAAAAGACCATCGCTCGTCCCCGACCGCCACTCAAAAGGAAGACAATCAAAGAACACCCCATGTTTCAAATTTGTTACACAACGTTTACCATACGTGCATGCTACGAGACTTGCAAACTTAAACACAAGCACTTCTCAAATTCACAACTACTCAACTAGCACGACTTTGATATTATTACCTCCATATCTCAAAACAATCATCAAGCATCAAACTTCTCTTAGTATTCAAAATACTCATAGGAATTTTTTTACTAATCTTGAATACCTAGCATATTAGGATTATTTAAGCAAATTACCATGCTATTTAAGACTCTCAAAATAATCTAAGTGAAGCATGAGAGATAAATAGTTTCTATAAAACAAATCCACCACCGTGCTCTATAAGATAAAAGTGAAGTACTAGAGCAAAACTATATAACTCAAAAGATATAAGTGAAGCACATAGAGTATTCTAATAATTTCCGAATCATGCGTGTCTCTCTCAAAAGGTGTGTACAGTAAAGATGATTGTGGTAAACTAAAAATCAAAGACTCAAATCATACAAGACGCTCCAAGAAAAACACATATCATGTGGTGAATAAAAATATAGCTCCAAGTAAAGTTACCGATAGAAGTAAACGAAAGAGGGGATGCCTTCTGGGGCATCCCTAAGCTTTGGCTTTTAGGTGTCCTTAGATTATCTTGGGGGTGCCATGGGCATCCCCAAGCTTAGGCTCTTGCCACTCCTTGTTCCATAATCCATCAAATCTTTACCCAAAACTTGAAAACTTCACAACACAAAACTCAAAGTAGAAAATCTCGTGAGCTCCGTTAGCGAAAAAAAACAAAAGACCACTTCAAGGTACTGTAATGAAATCATTCTTTATTTATATTGGTGTTAAACCTACTTTATTCCAACTTATCTATGGTTTATAAACTATTTTACTAGCCATAGATTCATCAAAATAAGCAAACAACACACGAAAAACAGAATCTATCAAAAACAGAACAGTCTGTAGTAATCTGTAGCTAGCGCAAGATATGGAACCCCAAAAATTCTAAAATAAATTTCTGGATTTGAGGAATTTATATATTAATCATCTTCAAAAAGAATTAACTAATTATCACTTTCGAAATAAAAATGGCAGCAGTTCTCGTGAGCGCTAAAGTTTCTCTTTTTTTACAGCAAGATATCAAGACTTTCCCCAAGTCTTCCCAACGGTTCTACTTGGCACAAACACTAATTAAACACAAAAAACACAACCAAAACAGAGGCTAGATAAATTATTTATTACTAAAAAGGAGCAAAAAGCAAGGAATAAAAATAAATTTGGGTTGCCTCCCAACAAGCGCTATCGTTTAACGCCCCTAGCTAGGCATAAAAAGCAAGGATAGATCTAGGTATTGCCATCTTTGGTAGGCAATCCATAAGTGGCTCTCATAATAGATTCATAAGGTAATTTGATTTTATTTCTAGGAAAGTGTTCCATTCCTTTCCTTAACAGAAATTGGAATCTAATATTTCCTTCCTTCATATCAATAATTGCACCAATCGTTCTAAGGAAAGGTCTACCAAGAATAATAGGACATGAAGGGTTGCAATCTATATCAAGAACGATAAAATCTATGGGAACATAATTCCTATTTGCAACAATAACAACATCATTTATTATTCCCATAGGTTTCTTAATAGTGGAATCCGCAAGGTGCAAGTTTAGAGAGCAAGCATCAAAATTACGGAAACCTAACAAATCACACAAAGTCTTTGGAATCGTGGAAACACTAGCACCCAAATCACATAAAGCATAGAACTCATGATCTTTAATCTTAATTTTAATAGTTGGTTCCACTCATCATAAAGTTTTCTAGGGATAGAAATTTCCAATTCAAGATTTTCTTCATAAGATTGCATCAAGGTATCAATGATATGTTTAGTAAACACTTTATTTTGACTGTAAGCATGAGGAGAATTTAGCACGTATTGCAACAAGGAGATATAATCAATCAAAGAGAAATTTTCATAATTAAATTCCTTGAAATCCAAAATAGTGGGTTTAGCAACATCTAGGGTTTTAATTTCTTCGATCCTACTTTCATCAATTTTAGCATCAAGATCTAAAAACTCCGAATTTTTGGAACGCGTTCTAGGTAAAGGTGGATCATATTCAGTCCCATCATTATAAAGATTCATATTGCAAAACAAAGATTTAATAGGGGACACATCGATAACTTTTAGATCTCCATCTTTATTTTCATAGGAACTAGAAGAACACGCTCTTATAAAGGCATCTTTCTTAGCGCGCATCCTAGCGGTTCTTTATTTGCACTCATCAGTGGAAATTCTTATGGCTTTGAGAGACTCATTGATATCATGCTTAAGTGGAATAGATCTAAGTTTCAAAGAATCAACATCAAGAGAAATTCTATCAACGTTCCTAGCCAAATCATCAATCTTAAGCAATTTTTCTTCAATCAAAGCATTGAAATTCTTTTGCGAAGTAATAAATTCTTTAATATTAGATTCAAAATCAAGGGCATCTTATTATAATTTCCATAAGAGTTGTTGTAGGAATTACCATAATTATTAGAGGGATTACTAGTATAAGGCCTAGGATTAAAATTTCCTCTATACGCGTTGTTACCAAAATTGTTCCTTCCAACAAAATTCACATCCATAGATTCATTATTATTCTCAATCAAAGTAGACAAGGGCATATCATTAGGATCATAAGAAACACCCTTACTAGCAAATAATTTCATAAGTTCATCCATCTTTCCACTCAAAACATTAATTTCTTCTATCGCGTGCACCTTTTTATTAGTAGATCTTTCAGTATGCCATTGAGAATAATTAACCATAATATTATCTAGGAGTTTAGTAGCTTCTCCTAAAGTGATTTCCATAAAAGTGCCTCCCGCGGCCGAATCTAAAAGATTTCTAGAAGCAAAACTCAACCCGGCATAAATTTTTTGTATAATCATCCACAAATTCAAACCATGAGTAGGGCAATTACGTATCATTAATTTCATCCTCTCCCAAGCTTGTGCAACATGTTCATGATCAAGTTGCTTAAAATTCATAATATCATTTCTAAGGGAGATGATCTTAGCGGAAGGAAAATACTTAGAGATAAAAGCATCTTTGCACTTGTTCCATGAATCAATACTATTTTTAGGCAAAGAAGAAAACCAAGCTTTAGCACGATCTATAAGAGAAAAAGGAAATAGCTTCAATTTAACAATATCATTATCCACATCTTTCTTATTTTGCATATCACATAAATCAACGAAGCTATTTAGATGGGTATAGCGGCATCTTCACTAGGATGGCCGGAAAATGGATCTTTCATAACAAGATTCAGCAAAGCGGCATTAATTTCACAAGATTCAACATCGGTAAGAGGAGCAATCGGAGTGCTAATAAAATCATTGTTGTTGGTATTGGTAAAGTCACACAATTTAGTGTTATCTTGAGCCATCGTGACAAGCAAGCCCTCCAACACACAAGCAAACAAAAAGCAAGCGGGCAAAAAGAGACAAATAGAGAAAAATAGGGAGGATAGAGAGAGAGAGAGAGAGAGAGGGCGAATAAAACGGCAAGGGTGAAGTGGGGGAGAGGAAAATGAGAGGCAAATGCCAAATAATGTAATGCGGGAGATAAGGATTGTGATGGGTACTTGGTATGTTGACTTAATGGTGCCAGAAATGGCTCATTGTCGGAAATCAAATCTTGACTTGCGCGAACCTCCCCGGCAACAGCGCCATAAATTCTTCTTGCTACCTCTTGAGCACTGCGTTGGATTTCCCCAAAGAGGAAAGGATGATGCAGCAAAGTAGCGTAAGTATTTCCCTTAGTTTTTGAGAACCAAGGTATCAATCCAGTAGGAGGTTGCGCGCGTGTCCCCTAGTACCTGCACAAAGCAAATAACTCCTCGCAACCAACGCGATAAGGGGTTGTCAATCCCTTCACGGTCACTTACAAGAGTAGATCTAATAGATATGATAAGATAATATTTTTGGTATTTTTGTGATAAAGATGCAAAGTAAAATAAAGGCAAAGTAAAAGCACAGGAAATAACTAAGTATTGGAAGATTAATATGATGAAGATAGACCCGGGGGCCATAGGTTTCACTAGTGGCTTCTCTCAAGAGCATAAGTATTTTATGGTGGGTGAACGAATTACTGTTGAGCAATTGACAGAATTGAGCATAGTTATGAGAATATCTAGGTATGATCATGTATATAGGAATCATGTCCAAGACAAGTAGACCGACTCCTGCCTGCATCTACTACTATTACTCCACTCATCGATCGCTATCCAGCATGCATCTAGAGTATTAAGTTCATGAAAACAGAGTAACGCCTTAAGCAAGATGACATGATGTAGAGGGATAAATTCATGCAATATGATAAAATCCCCATCTTGTTATCCTCAATGGCAACAATACAATACGTGCCTTGCTGCCCCTACTATCACTGGGAAAGGACACCGCGAGATTGAACCCAAAGCTAAGCACTTCTCCCATTGCAAGAAAGATCAATCTAGTAGGCCAAACCAAACTAATAATTCAAAGAGACTTGCAAAGATAACCAATCATACATAAAAGAATTCAAAGAAGATTCAAATATTGTTCATAGATAAACTTGATCATAAACCCACAATTCATCGGTCTCAACAAACACACCGCAAAAAGAAGATTACATCGAATAGATCTCCACAAGAGAGGGGGAGATCATTGTATTGAGATCCAAAAAGAGAGAAGAAGCCATCTAGCTAATAACTATGGACCCGAAGGTCTGAGGTAAACTACTCACACTTCATCGGAGAGGCTATGGTGTTGATGTAGAAGCCCTCCGTGATGGATACCCCCTCCGGCGGAGCTCCGGAACAGGCCCCAAGATGGGATCTCATGGATACAGAAAGTTACGGCGATGGAATTAGGGTTTTGGCTCCGTGTCTGATTGTTTGGGGGTACGTAGGTATATATAGGAGGAAGGAGTACATAGGTGGAGCAACAGGGGGCCCACTAGGGCGGAGGGCGCGCCTGCGAGGGGGGGTAGGTGTGCCCCCTACCTCGTGGCTTCCTCTTTTGTTTCTTGACGTAGGGTCCAAGTCTCCTGGATCATGTTCAGTGAGAAAATCACGTTCCCGAAGGTTTCATTCCGTTTGGACTCCGTTTGATATTCCTTTTCTTCGAAACCCTAAAATAGGCAAAAAAACAGCAATTCTGGGCTGGGTCTCCGGTTAATAGGTTAATTCCCAAAATAATATAAAAGTGGAAAATAAAACCCAATAATGTCCAAAACAGTAGATAATATAGCATGGAGCAATCAAAAATTATAGATATGTTGGAGACGTATCAGTGACTATAGACTTGCAACATAGGATCAAGAACTCTCATATATTGATGAAAACATAATAGGTTCAGATCTGAAATCATGGCACTCGGGCCCTAGTGACAAGCATTAAGCATGGCAAAGTCATAGCAACATCAATCTCAGAGCATAGTGGATACTAGGGATCAAACCCTAACAAAACTAACTCGATTACATGATAAATCTCATCCAACCCATCACCGTCCAGCAAGCCTACGATGGAATTACTCACACACGGCGGTGAGCATCATGAAATTGGTGATGGAGGAAGGTTGATGATGACGATGGCGATGGATTCCCCTCTCCGGAGCCCCGGGCGGACTCCAGATCAGCACTCCCGAGAGAGTTTAGGGCTTGGCGGCGGCTCCGTATCGTGAAACACGATGAATCCTTCTCCCTGATTTTTTTCTCCCCGAAAGCGAATATATGGAGTCAAGGTTGAGGTCAGTGGAGCGTCAGGGGGCCCATGAGGCAGGGGGCGCGCCCCCACCCTCGTGGACAGGTGGAGTCCCCTCTGACGTGGATTTTTCTTCTAGTATTTTTTATATATTCCAAAATAATTCTCCATTGATTTTCAGGTCATTCCGAGAACTTTTATTTCTGCACAAAAATAACACCATGGCAATTCTGCTGAAAACAGTGTCAGTCCAGGTTAGTTCCATTCAAATCATGTAAGTTAGAGTCCAAAACAAGGACAAAAGTGTTTGGAAAAGTAGATACGACGGAGACGTATCAACTCCTCCAAGCTTAAATCTTTGCTTGTCCTCAAGCAATTCAGTTGATAAACTGAAAGTGATAAAGAAAAACTTTTACAAACTCTGTTTGCTCTTGTTGTTGTAAATATGTAAAGCCAGCATTCAGGTTTTCAGCAAAGATTATGAACTAACCATATTCACAATAACACTTAGGTCTCATGTTTACTCATATCAATGACATAATCAACTAGCGAGCAATAATAATAAATCTCGGATGACAATACTTTCTCAAAATAATCATGATATGATATGACAAGATGGTATCTCGCTAGCCCTTTCTGAGACCGCAAAACATAAATGCAGAGCACCTTTAAAGATCAAGGACTAACTAGACATTGTAATTCATGGTAAAAGAGATCTAGTCAAGTCATACTCAATGTAAACTAACAGTAATGAATGCAAATGACAACGGTGATCTCCAACTGGTGCTTTTTAATAAGAGGATGATGACTCAACATAAAAGTAAATGGATAGGCCCTTCGCAGAGGGAAGCAGGGATTTGTAGAGGTGCCAGAGCTCGGTTTTGAAATAGATATGAATAATATTTTGAGCGGTACCAAACAACAATCAATCAGGGTGATGGACCGCCCGCCCACCCCCACCCCCTCCACGGCGATCTCCACCACCTCCGGCGATCTCCACCCCTAGCCACCAAATTATAGTTTCCCTCCATTAGATCTCTCCGGTGTCTTGAGATCTACTCGTTCATACCCATCTTTCATGGGTTCCAATAATGGTTTCACCCTTGGCTTGGACTTCTCCAAGGGTTTGGTTTTTGCTGAAAAGGTTTTTCAATCTACGGGCTTTTCGGTGCATCCCATGGAGGACTCGGAGATCTTTACCATGGTGGTCTCTTTTGGACGTCATTCCTTCCGATTGAATGAAGATTCGGTCGCGGCAGCTCTTGAGGCAGCAATTGGCGGCTCGGGTATCGATCTTATGGTTTTCTTGATCAAGGATAAGGTATTTGGCTTTCAGGTATCTTGCAAGGCAGTTGCCATGATCATTATTAGTCTTCGTTCTTTTACTTGTGATCATTTCAAATGTTACTTTCATCTTTGGAGTAACTGGGGCCCAAATTGGAATCGTGAGTTTAAGATCTGGAATTTGGAATGTGATGCTGAGTGGATCCTCGTTAGTCCTTCTAAGCGGCGTGCAGCTCTTGGGGTTCTAGCCATGCATTCTAGGCCATCAAAATCTTCATTCAAATCCTCAAATTCTGTTGGCAAGAAATTATCATTTGCGGTCTTTCAAAATTATAATGCTTGTCGAGGTTATCGGTATCCGGCTACAGAAAATTGTATTCAAACTACTGAAGACGCTGGTTACCCTATCCCGCCACATGAGAGAGTTGTCATCCATCCCGCACCGCCGGTGAGCCTCCGGTGGACGTCGACGAGGCCGTCTATCTCGTTTGGTACGGTTCAAGATCTCCTGCCGTTATCTGATCGCTCGCCGTCTATCTCGGGCGGGAATTCGGGTACTTTGAATGTGGACGTGCCAACATGTGCCACGGGCCATGGGCTGCTCTCCGTTGGGCCTGACAGGGCTGGCCCGGCTTCTTCTGCGGATAATTTGGATATTCCTTCTTCTCAGCAAGCCAGGGATGATTTTGAGGATTTAATTTCTAATATGGTTGATGAGGTTCTCACGTGTCAAAAGTGTTTGAGGAAGGGACACTTTGCAGCCTCCTGCACGTCCAAGTTGTGGTGCATCTCATGCCTTAAGTCGGGTCACACCAGGAAGGATTGCAACAAATTTGCACAGGTTTTGGGGCTTGTTTGGCAACCCAAATCCACTAACGCTACGACTTCCGAGGCGCGCTGCGAGAATATCTCTCTGACAACGCTTTTACCAAACTTGGACCTCCCTTCCACTTCCGCATTAACTCCCTCGTCCAGTTCCATCAGCCCTGGCCCCAAGACTCCCTCTGCCTCGCCGCCTGAAACCCCTCCTCCGCCGTTGCACTCGCCGTCGTTCGAGGCCGAGCCCTCGGTTCCGATGGCGAACTTTCATCTGGATCCTCAGCTTTACGTCCCCGCGGGCCACCATGTCATCGACGGTGGTGAAGATCGCCTTCCAAGAACCTTCGTTTCGCCGCATACCCCAATTGTGCGCCGCCATGAGGAGTTTATGCTTGCTGAGGTAATGCCTATCCCCCAGCCAGATGAGATAGGTGCTGCTAGAGAGGCTGTAGTTCAGTGGTTGCAAGAGCATGGAGTTTTAGTCAGATCGGCTCAGCCATGGATTCGCTCTGTGGGGCTTTTTGAGCTTCGTGATGCTGCTGTACGTTTCCACCTGCTGCAGCTCCCGCCGCAGCCACTGGGCAATGATCGCTTTGTGCGTTTTATGAAGCATGACGAGGGAGAAAATTTCCGCGGCATTCAGGGTTTCCGTCAGGGCCTTCTCATGTTCCTGGGCATTCCTTTGGATCTTCGCAATACAGAGTGTATCAGGGCTGCTGTCAACACTTTTGGCAAGTTTCATCATTGGGTTAGTGAGGATCCTTACTTGGTCAGGTCTCTGGTGTTTGCTTCCTTCCCTGAAGACATTCTGGTGCCACGTGATGTGGTGTTTATGGATTTTGCATCCTATGGAGGTGCAAGAGTTTCTTGGACTGCTCCCCTATATATTTTGGGGGCAAACTTTGCCGAGCAGATGCCTCAAGATGAGGATTGGATGCCCATCAATGGCAATCCGCACCCGGTGCCTGGTGTTCCATTCCCTGAGATGCCCCCTTTCAACTTACTTGCTTTTCCTGCTTTGGGATGGAATGCAGTGCCACCAGCACCTGTGGTCAATGAGATAGCTGATGATAACTGGGGGAACTGAGATGACAATGTAGCCCCTGATCCTGTGCAGGACCAGGAGTCCATGGTGGTAGATTTATCTATACAGCCAAGCTCTGCTACTGATGCCCATGTGCCACCCGTTGTAGTTCTTGATGATGAGCAGCCTGAGGCCCCTGTTACTCCTCCATTCAATGAGGAGTTTGCTCTTGATCATTGGGCCATTGTGGTCTATCAGCCTCCTGTGTTTAGGGACGAATTGGTTATGCCTGCTGTGCCTTATGGGCCTCCTCTACCTCCTGACATGATTTGGAGAAGATCTTTTGAAAGTCTGCTACAAGCTCCTATAGTGTTCTCTATCCCCAAGCCAGTTCCAATGCAGCCTCTGTCGCCTGTTGTTCTGTCTAAGCGACGCTGGGATTTCGCTTTCTCTGGTCTGGATCTGCCTCGTCTCACTTGGAAGGACCAGGAAGTGGCCAGGCCGGTCGCTAGAGCTTTGTTTGTTGACTCTGCACCTGATCAGGTGGTTCCTCCTGTGTCTGTGGTGACTGCGAGAAGGCCACGACAACCTTTGGCGCCAACACCAATTGTTGATACGGCCGTCAGACGTTGCACTAGGAGTTCTGTCAAGCGGGATGGTTTCAAACCCGTTTTTCATGAGCTTGCTATACAGCCCAAGAAGAAGAAGCCCAGAGCGAAGCCCTTCACGGCCCATGAGTCTGAAGAGCAGGCTTCTGAAGAAATCCCCCTGGCGACTCCGATTGCGCGGCTTCAGGAAATAGGGAGAGAGTTGGAAATTGATGCCACTCTCCTCTCTGTGGATGCACTTATGGTGGACCCACCTGCTTCTGCCTCCGTCGATCCTGATGTTTAACCTGCTCCTGGACTTTTGGGTGTGGCAGGCCCCTAAGTTTGCCGCTCTTATGTTTCATGTATGCCAGTTATGTCATGAACTCTCTTATGTCTGTGTGGTGGGTCAGACTTTGTTCTGTTATTTTGGACATGTGACATTGTGTGTCATATGGGTTATGCTGCCTAGTATATGTCTTAATGAGTAATTCATGTAGAAACTGGAATGTGTTGTGCTGGAATGTTAGAGGTTTGAACTCTGAAGCTAGGCAGCGAGCTGTCAGACAAAAAATTGAGGAATGTCAATGCTCTATAGTCTGCTTGCAGGAAACTAAATGCTCATCTTTCGATTCCAGATCAATCAAAAGTTTCTGCCCTAAGAGATTTGACTCTTTTGCTTGCTCCCCTTCAATAGGGGCTTCTGGTGGTATTCTTGTGGTTTGGAATTCAAATGTTTTTATTGGAAATCTAATTGAAGTTCAGCAATTTGCTGTTGTGATTAAGTTTACCTCCAGGCAGAATAATGAAAGTTGGACCTTGGTTGTTGTATATGGTCCCTGTCAGGGGGAAGCAAGGGACAATTTTATAAACTGGCTATATAATCTCTGTATCCCTATTGATGAGCACTGGTTATTGCTTGGTGACTTCAATTTCCTTAGGTCAGTGGACAATAGAAACTTACCTGGTGGGGACATAAATGATATGTTCATCTTCAATGAGGTTATTGGACATTTGGGACTTCTTGAATTGCCAATTAAAGGTAGATCATACACTTGGTCTAATATGCAGGACATCCCTCTTCTGGAGCAGTTAGACTGGTTCTTCACCTCAGTAGATTGGATCACTGACTATCCGATGACTGAAGTATTGCCTCTGGCCAGGACTGCCTCTGACCATATCCCTTGTTTAGTTTCAATCAAGACAACCATTCCTAAATCAAATCTCTTTAGATTTGAAAACTATTGGTTGGAACTAGAGGGCTTTATGGAGTGTGTGGAATCATCTTGGCTAACCTCATCTAGGAAGACTCACATTACTGCTAAGATTGCTGACAAGTTTAAGCATCTAAGAATGTGCCTTAAGAGATGGCAAATGAATGTTTCCAAGTTAAAATTGTTGATTAGCAAGTGTAATCATGTGGTCTTCCTTTTAGATGAGTTGGAGGAATGGAGGCCCTTGTTTAGACAGGAGTTCAATTTCAGGAAAATTGTGAAGGCTCATTTGGAAAAGCTTTTGCACCTGCACTGCATGTACTGGAAAAAGAGATGCACTATCAGGTATATTAAGGTTGGGGGTGAAAACACCAAGTTTTTTCATGCCATGGCCACTGAGAGGCACAGGAGAAATTCAATTGCTAGTCTTAAATTACCTGATGGTTCTGTGGTCTCTGACCATGATCAAATGGCTGGAATTATTTGGAGCTGCTTCAAGAACAGAATGGGCACTTCTAGAGGGATTGCAATGGGTTTTGATTTAGCATCTTTAATAATTCCAGTGGATGGCCTGGATTTGCTTACTAAGCCTTTTGAGAAAGAGGAAATGGATGATGTGGTCAAACACATGCCTGTGGATAAAGCACCTGGACCTGATGGTTTTAATGGTCTATTTTTCAAGAGGTGCTGGCACATCATATCAGCTGATTTCTATGATCTGGCTCATGCTTTTCATGAGGGGACTGCAGTACTGGACAACATTAATAGCTCTTTCATTACTCTGATACCCAAGAAACTATCACCGGAGGAAGTGGGGGATTATAGGCCTATTTCTCTAACAAGCATGGGTCTGAAGTTCCTTTCTAAGATGGCTGCCAATAGGTTTCAGAGGATAATTATGAAATGCATTCATAAGAATCAGTATGGTTTCATTAAGAGCAGAACAATTCAGGATTGCATTGGTTGGACCTTTGAGTATCTGCATCAATGCCATCAGTCAAAGAGGCCAATTGTGATCCTCAAATTGGACTTTGAGAAGGCTTTTGACTCTGTTGAGCATGAAGCTATCTTCCAAATTCTAAGGCACAAAGGTTTTAATGAAAAGTGGATACTATGGATGAAGCAGTTACTTGCCACTGGTACTTCTTCTGTCCTTTTGAATGGTGTGCCTGGGAGGAAGTTTGTTTGCAAAAAAGGAGTCAGACAAGGGGACCCTGTTTCTCCTCTTCTCTTTGTAATAGCTGCTGATCTTCTGCAAACAGTGATCAATGATATGTTCAGCAAGGGGATCCTAAAATTACCTATTCCCTGCCATGATCAAGACTACCCTATCATTCAATATGTCAATGATACTCTGATCATCCTCCCTGCTGACAGGCAACAACTTCTAGCACTGAAGGATATGTTGTTGGTGTTCTCTCAGTCCACAGGCCTTGATGTCAACTACCATAAATCTTTTATCATTCCTATAAATGTTTAAAATGCAGTCATGACTGAGCTTGCTTCTGCTTTTGGATGCCAAATTGGAAAGATGCCTTTTACTTACCTTGGTCTGCCTGTGGGTACTACAAGGCCAAACATGGTGGACTTTATGCCTCTTGTGGATTGTATGGAGAGGAGAATGACTGCCAGCTCCTCCTTCCTTAATCAAGGTGAGAGGCTGCAGTTCTTAAATTCTGCCTTGTCTTCCATGCCAATCTTCTTTATGGGCAGCCTGGCTGTTCCTGCTGGAATCCTAAGGCGGTTGGAAAGAATTCAAAGGCAATGTCTGTGGAGAAAAAATAGGGAGGAGCCTGCTCCATCTCTTGCTGCTTGGGACTTGATTTGTTGACCAAAAAACAAGGGTGGTCTTGGTATTTTGAACCTGGGTGTTCAAAACGTGGCTTTGCTTCTCAAGCATGCTAGTAACTTTCTCAACAGGAAAGACCTACCTTGGGTGTCCTTAATTTGGGACTCATATTATCATGATGGCATGCCCCAGGGAACAACTTCTTGTGGCTCTTTTTGGTGGAAGGATATTTGTAAGATCTTGCAGAATTTTAGGTACTGCTCCTGGGTGCAGGTCAATGCTGGGGACACTGATCTCTTTTGGTCTGATAACTGGAATCTTGGCAATGAAGTTTCTAGCTTGCAGTCTAGATTCCCAAGATTATTCTCTTTTGCCAAGGATCCATGGATTTCTGTTAAGGCCATCTTCGATTCAATTGACTTGTACCAACACTTTCACTTACCTTTGCCTGCTCAAGCTTTTGATGAGCTAAACTTGATAAGAAGTATGTTGGTCTCCCATACAAGAGATGACGCTTGTAAGGATTTATGGTTCTGGCAGGGCTCTTCAAAGGTTTACAAACCTAAGCTGTTCTATGGTCATGTTTTTCGGAATGAAACGTTTAACCACTTGCTGTGCTGGATCTGGAAATCCTCTTGCACTATCAAGATCAAGGTTTTTGCATGGATGCTCATCATGGATAGACTCAACACTAAGGATATGGTTGATAGAAGGCACTGGCACATGGATGATGGTGTTACTTGCAGGCTATGCCCCCTTCAAGTGAGAGAAACCAGAGACCATCTCTTCTTCAACTACAATTTCAGTGTCAGAGTTTGGAATTATTTGCAGATCGATTGGTCGGCTGGAACTTCAATGTCTGACCTAGTCATCCAGGCAAGGAGAAGTTTTGATAAGCCCTTTTTCAATGAAGTAGTATTTATTGCCTGCTGGAATATCTGGATAATCAGAAATGCCATAGTGTTTAGAGGTGAGAGGGCAAGTTTCAACAAATGGAGAGGAGCTTTCAAGCATGACATTACTCTGATGCAGCATCGAATCAAATCTGGATACAAGGATGAGTTACTCAAGTGGATCTCTTTCTTGCCACCTTAAGTTTTCGCCTTTTATTTTATTTTGTTTTTCTCCTCTCCTTTCGGTTACCTCTTGTAATCATGTTGTTGTAACTGTTGTCTGGCTTTAATAAAGTTTTGATATGCTGTGGGGGTTTTCCCCACAGTTCATAGTCAAAAAAAATATTTTGAGCGGTATACTTTCATTGTCAACATAACAACCGAGAGATCTCGATATCTTCCATGCTACACACATTATAGGCGGTTCCCAAACAGAATGGTAAATTTTATACTCCCCCTCCACCAACAAGCATCAATCCATGGCTTGCTCGAAACAACGAGTGCCTCCAACTAACAAGAGTCTCGGGGGAGTTTTGTTTGCAGTTATTTTGATTTGATTTGCATAAAGCATGGGACTGGGCATCCCGATGACCAGCCATTTTCTCGTGAGTGGGGAGCGGAGTCCACTCCTCTTGAGAATAACCCGGCTAACATGGAAGATACAGACAGCCCTAGTTGATACATGAGCTATTCGAGCATACAAAACAGAATGTTTATTTGAAGGTTTAGAGTTTGGCACATACAAATTTACTTGGAACGGCAGGTAGATACCGTATATAGGTAGGTATAGTGGACTCATATGGAATAACTTTGGGGTTTATGGAGTTGGATGCACAAGCAGATTTCCCTCTTAGTATAGGTGAAGGCTAGAAAAAGACTAGGAAGCGACCAGCTAGAGAGCGACCAGAGTCATGAACATGCATTAAAATTAATCAACACCGAATGCAAGCATGAGTAGGATATAATGCACCATGAACATAAATATCGTAGAGGCTATGTTGATTTTGTTTCAAATACATGTGTGAACATGTCCCAAGTCAAGCCACTCGAATCGTTCAAAAGAGGATACCACCCTATCATACCACATCACAACCATTTTAATAGCATGTTGGCACGCAAGGTAAACCATTATAAGCTCCTAGATGATTAAGCATGGTATAAGCAACTACAATCTCTAATTGTCATTGCAAACATGGTTATTCATAATAGGTTGAATTAGGAACGATGAACTAATCATATTTACAAAAACAAGAGAGGTCGAGTTCATACTAGCTTTTCTCATCTCAATAAGTTCATCATATAATCATCATTATTGCCTTTCACTTGCATGACCGAATAGTGTGGAAAATAATAATAGTGCATGTGCATTGGACTAAGCTGGAATATGCAAGCATTCAATTCAAGAGAGAAGACAAGGTAATATGGGCTCTTTGTTAGATCAACAATAATGCATATAAGAGCCACTCAAAATTTTCATTATGGTCTTCTCCTCTCGACCCCCAAAGAACAAGAAAAGAAATAAAACTATTTACACGGGAAAGCTCACAACAAGCAAAAGAAGAATGAGAAATCGTTTGGGGTTTTCTTTTTAATTACTACTACTACAACATGAAAAGTAAACTAGCTAAAAAGCTACAACTAATTTTTTGTTTTTTATTAAGGTTTATCAAACACACAAGAAGAAAGCATAAAAAGGAAAATAAACTAGCATGGATATTGCAATGAAAAAGTATGAGCACCGACAACTAGCACGAGTGTGTGAACATGAATGTAATGTCGGTGAGAAATAAGTACTCCCCCAAGCTTAGGCTTTTGGCCTAAGTTGGTCTATGGCCACGGCTGGCCTGGCGGATATCCAAAGTAATAGTTGGGGTCGTACTGAGAAGAATCCCCCTGGTGCCACTGGTTGGCGATCTCTTCCGGATTCCACTGATAAACAGACTACCGGTGAGGATCAAATTGTGGTTCCGGCTCTGGCTCTGTAGCTGGTGTGGGGTTTTGGTAGGCGTGAATGGCCTCCGGTGGAACAAGGTACTTGCCTGCAGATAAGTCAAACAAGGAAGGAGCAGGCAAAGTAATAGTCTCGGGGTGATTTTTATCAAATTTCAGCTTGTACTTAAGCATCTTTTCCTTATTCTTAACGATAAAATCATGCGCTACCATACTCTTATAGTCTAGAAAAACAGGAGGCAGCAATTTCTCTTCCTTCTCATGATGCCTAATAGGTATGTTAAAGTGTGCAGCGAGGCGCGAGGCGAAGATGCCTCCAAGGACGGGGCCCTTAGTACGGTTAAGATTTAACCGCTTTGCAACAATAGTGCCCATACTAATGTGTCATCGCGGAACAAGGCATGGCACGAAATAACAATATCAGGGGCACTAAGGTTGCCACAGTTTATGTGACCAATTAAGCATCTACTAGCAAATATTGTGAAGTAACGTAAAACAGGAAAATGTATGCTAGTAATTCTTGCATCGGAAACTTCCCTTGTTTCCCCTACAGCAATTGTATCAATAAACCCTTCCACGTCGTCACGATGTGGTTCCTCTATGCTGCCCTCAAAAGGTATCAAACAAACCCAACAAAAATCACGAAGTGACATCTCCTTATGCTCATCATATAAATAAAATTCCACCATAGGTGGTGAGCTCCTAGCATGGGAATGAAAGTTTTGCACAAAGATATTGGTGAGTAAGAGATACTATTCACATTGGTCGTGGAGGAAGGTGGTGAGGCCTGCATTCTCAGCCAATTCATCGAAATCATCATAAATCCCGGCTGCTCTCAAGAAATCATTACAAGGCCATGCACATGGTCGAACCTCCGCAGTGCGAGGGAGATTATACTTGGGCTTCTTATTCTCTTCACTTTGTTTATCCTTCGAGCTTCGGCTCGATGAGCCCCTCAAAAATCTCTTCATCTTTTTCTAAAAATTTCTGAAATTTTTAGTAACTTTAAAATAAAAGTGAACCAAACTCAACAAAATTGATAGCAACTACTCCTACAAGTGCCTAGAGACTATATCATGCATTAAAACTACTTTTGACCATATAAATTTGACATGCAAGCTCAAGAACAGGGTCACCTAAGCAGCAAAAATTTGCAATGAATAAAGCACTAGCACAAAAACTAATTGGACCAATGGAGGAGTCACATACCAAAGGACAATCCCCCAAAGCAGTTTTGTGAATGTAGCTTTGAGCTAGGAGATCGAAAATGGCAGCAAGATGAACAAGAACTCGGGTTTGAGCTAGTTGGTGATTTTTGTGGGAGGAAGAAGGAGTGTGTGGTAGCTGGAATAAGTGGAGGGAAGCCACCATGGGCTCACGAGGTAGGGGGGAGCGCCCTGGACCCTCGTGGCTAGGTGCTTGCTCCCCCTGATGAGTTCTCAGTGCCAGATATTCTCAAATATTCTAGAAAAAATCATATTTAATTTTCAGGGCATTTGGAGAACTTTTATTTTTAGGGTGTTCTTTATTGCATTGATAATTCAGAAAATAGACAGAAAAATACTATTTTTGCTTTATTTAATATAAATAACAGAAAGTAAAAAGAGGGTACAGAGAGTTGTGTTTTCTAACTCCATCCATATCATGCTCATCAAAAGGAATCCACTAACAAGGTTGATCAGGTCTTGTTAACAAACTCATTTCGAATAACATGGAACCGGAGAAATTTCGAGTAACACTATGTTACCTCAACGGGGATATGCATGTCCCCAACAATAAGAATATCATATTTCTTATTGACAGTAGGGAGAGGAAATTCAAAACCTCCAATAGTAATTGCTAAAAAATTTCCAATAGAATTGATACTGTGGACTTGAGGTTGTTTCCTCGAAAAGTGTACCATATGCTCATTACCATTGACATAAAAAGTGACATTACCTGTGGTGCAATCAATAACAGCCCCTGCAGTATTCAAAAAGGGTCTTCCGAGAATAATAGACATACTATCGTCCTCGGGAATATCAAGAATAACAAAGTCCGCTAAAATAGTAACGTTTGCAACCACAACAGGCACATTCTCACAAATACCGACATGTATAGCAGTTGATTTGTCAGCCATTTGCAAAGATATTTCAGTAGGTGTCAACTTATTCAAATCAATTCTACGGTATAAAGAGAGAGGCATAACACTAACAGCGGCTCCAAGATCACATAAAGCAGTTTTAACATAGTTTCTTTTAATGGAGCATGGTATAGTTGGTACTCCTGGATCTCCAAGTTTCTTTGGTATTCCACCCTTAAAAGTGTAATTAGCAAGCATGGTGGAAATTTCAGCTTCCGGTATCTTTCTCTTATTAGTAATAATATATTTCATATGTTTAGCATAAGGATTCATTTTAAGCATATCAGTCAAACGCATATGCAAAAAGATAGGTCTAATCATTTCAGCAAAGCGCTAGAAATCCTCATCATCCTTTTTCTTGGATGGTTTAGGAGGAAAGGGCATGGGTTTCTGAACCCATGGTTCCCTTTCTTTATTGTGCTTCCTAGCAACAAAGTCTCTCTTATCATAATGTTGATTCTTTGATTGTGGGTTATCAAGATCAACAGCAGGTTCAACCTCCACATCATTATCATTGCTAGGTTGAGCATCAACATGAACATCATCATTAACATTATTACTAGGTTCATGTTCATTACCAGATTGTGTTTCAGCATCAGAAATAGAAATATCATTGGGATTCTCATGTGTGTCAATAATAGGTTCACTAGAAGCATGCAAAGTCCTATCATTTTTCTTTTTCTTCCTTTTAGAAGGACCAAGTGCATCTATATTAGTTCTCTGAGAATCTTGCTCAATTCTCTTAGGGTGTCCTTCAGGATACAAAGGTTCCTGAGTAACTTTACCACCTCTAGTTGCAACTCTAACAGCAAAGTCATTATTTTTACTATTCAATTCATTGAGAAAATCATTCTAAGCTTTAAGTACTTGTTCTACTTGAGTGGTAACCATAGAAGCATGTTTACTAATAAGTTTAAGTTCACCTTTAACATTAGCCATATAATCACTCAAGTGTTCAATCATATAAGCATTATGTTTCAATTGTCTACCAACATAAGCATTAAAATCTTCTTGCTTAACCATAAAGTTATCGAATTCATCCAAACATTGGCTAGCAAACTTAGCGGGAGGGATTTCAGCTTTATCATATCTATAGAGAGAATTTACCTTCACTACCTGTGTCGGGTTATCGAGACCGTGTGTTTCTTCAATAGGTGATGAATTAAGACCATGTATTTCTTCAACAGGAGGTAAATTATTTACATCTTCAACTTTTACACCTTTTTCTTTCATAGATTTCCTTGCCTCTTGCATATCTTCAGGACTGAGAAATAGAATACCCCTTTTCTTCGGAGTTGGCTTAGGAGTTGGTTCAGGAAGTGTCCAATTGTTTTCATCAGTCAACATATTATTCAATAGAATTTCAGCTTGATCAACTGTTCTTTCCCTGAAAACACAACTAGCACAACTATCCAGGTGGTCTCTGGAAGCATCGGTTAGTCCATTATAAAAGATATCAAGTATTTCATTTTACTTGAGAGGATAATCAGGAAAAGCATTAAGTAATTGGAGAAGCCTCCCCCAAACTTGTGAGAGACTCTCTTCTTCAATTTGCACAAAATTATATATTTTCCTTAAGGCAGCTTGTTTCTTATGAGCGGGGAAATATTTAGCAGAAAATAGTAAATCATATCCTGGGGACTACGCACACAACCAGGATCAAGAGAATTAAACCATATCTTAGCATCACCCTTTAATGAGAACGGAAATAATTTAAGGATATAATAGTAGCGAGTTTTCTCATCATTAGTGAGTAGGGTAGCTATATCATTTAATTTAGTAAGATGTGCCACAACAGTTTCAGATTCATAGCCATAGAAAGGATCAGATTCAACCAAAGTAATTAACTCAGGATCAACAAAGAAATCATAATCCTTATCAGTAATAAAGATAGGTGAAGTAGCATAAGCAGGATCATATTTCATTCTAGCATTCAGAGATTTTTGTTTCAGCTTAGCTAATAGTTTCTTAAGATCACTCCTATAATTGCAAGCAATAAAGTCTCTAGAAATTTCTTCATCCATAACATAACCCTCAGGAACAACAGGCAATTTATATCTAGGGGAGAATCTTCATCGTCACTTTCATCAATATTATCAGTTTCAATAATTTCATTCTCTCTAGCCCTAGCAAGTTGTTCATCAAGAAATTCACCCAAGTGGCACAATGGTATCAAGCATAGAAGTAGTTTCATCATAAGTATCATGCATAGCCGAAGTGGCATCATCAATAACATGCGACATATCAGAATTAATAGCAGAAGCAGGTTTAGGTGTTGCAAGCTTACTCAAAACAGAAGGTGAATCAAGTTCAGAGATAGACGGCAGTTCCTTACCTCCCCTCGTAGTTGAGGGAAAAATTGTTGGAAATATGCCCTAGAGGCAATAATAAATTAGTTATTATTATATTTCCTTGTTCATGATAATCGTTTATTATCCATGCTAGAATTGTATTGATGGGAAACTCAGATACATGTGTGGATACATAGACAACACCATGTCCCTAGTAAGCCTCTAGTTGACTAGCTCGTTGATCAATAGATGGTTAGGGTTTCCTGACCATAGACATTGGATGTCGTTGATAACGGGATCACATCATTAGGAGAATGATGTGCTGGACAAGACCCAATCCTAAGCCTAGCACAAGATCGTGTAGTTTGTATGCTAAAGCTTTTCTAATGTCAAGTATCATTTCCTTAGACCATGAGATTGTGCAACTCCCGGATACCGTAGGAATGCTTTGGGTGTACCAAACATCACAACGTAACTGGGTGGCTATAAAGGTGCACTGCGGGTATCTCCGAAAGTGTCTGTTGGGTTGGCACGAATCGAGACTGGGATTTGTCACTCCGTGTAACGGAGAGGTATCTCTGGGCCCACTCGGTAGGACATCATCATAATGTGCACAATGTGACCAAGGAGTTGATCACGGGATGATGTGTTACGGAATGAGTAAAGAGACTTGCCGGTAACGAGATTGAACGAGGTATCGGGATACCGACGATCGAATCTCGGGCAAGTATCGTACTGATAGACAAAGGGAATTGTATACGAGATTGATTGAATCCTTGACATCATGGTTCATCCGATGAGATCATAGTGGAGCATGTGGGAGCCAACATGGGTATCCAGATCCCGTTGTTGGTTATTGACCAGAGAGTTGTCTCGGTCATGTCTGCATGACACCCGAGCCCGTAGGGTCTACACACTTAAGGTTCGATGACGCTAGGGTTATAGGGAAAGTATGTACGTGGTTACCGAATGTTGTTAGGAGTCCCGGATGAGATCCCGGACATCATGAGGAGTTCTGGAATGGTTCGGAGGTAAAGATTTATATATGGGAAGTCCCGTTTTGGTCACCGAAAAGGTTTCGGGTGCTATCGGTAACATACCGGGACCACCGGGAGGGTCCCGGGGGTCCACCAAGTGGGGCCACCAGCCCCAGAAGGCTGCGTGGGCCAAGTGTAGGAGGGGACCAGCCCCAGATGGGTTGGTGCACCCCCCCCCCACCAAGGCCCAAGGCGCGTGGAGAGTGGGAAGGGGGCAAACCCTAGGTCCAGATGGGCCTTAAGGCCCACCCTAGGGCGCCCCCCTCTCTTCCCCCCCTTGGCCGCACCCTAGATGGGTTTTGGGGATGCCTCCACCCCTAGGGATGGAACCCTATATGGGGGCGCAGCCCCTCCCCTCCCCCTATATATACTTGAGGTATTGGGGGCTGCCCAACACATGATTTGATCTCCCTCTTGGCGCAGCCCTACCTTTCTCCCTCCTCGTCTCTCGTAGTGCTTGGCGAAGCCCTGCTGGAGTCCCGCGCTCCTCCACCACCACCATGCCGTCGTGCTACTGCTGGACGGAGTCTTCCCCAACCTCTCCCTCTCTCCTTGATGGATCAAGGCATGGGAGACGTCACCGGGCTGCACGTGTGTTGAACGCGGAGGTGCTGTTGTTCGGCGCTTAGATCGGAATCGACCGCGATCTGAATCGCTACGAGTACGACTACCTCATCCGCGTTCTAGTAACGCTTCCGCTTAGCGATCTACAAGGGTATGTAGATGCACTCCCCTTCCCCTCGTTGTTAGATTACTCCATAGATTGATCTTGGTGATGCATAGAAAATTTTAAATTTCTGCTACGATCCCCAACAGTGGTATTAGAGCTAGGTCTATGATAGATTCTATGCACGAGTAGAACACAAAGTAGTTGTGGGCGATGATTTGTTCAATTTGCTTACCGTTACTAGTCTTATCTTGATCCGGCGGCATTGTGGGATGAAGCGGCCCGGACCGACCTTACACGTACACTTACGTGAGACTGGTTCCACCGACTGACATGCACTTGATGCATAAGGTGGCTGGCGGGTGTCTGTCTCTCCCACTTTAGTTGGATCGGATTCGATGAAAAGGGTCCTTATGAAGGGTAAATAGCAATTGGCATATCACCATTGTGGTTTTGCGTAGGTAAGAAACGTTCTTGCTAGAAACCCATAGCAGCCACGCAAAACATGCAACAACAATTAGAGGACGTCTAACTTGTTTTTGCAGGGTATGCTTTGTGATGTGATATGGCCAAAAGGATGTGATGAATGATATATGTGACGTATGAGATTGATCATGTTCTTGTAATAGGAATCATGACTTGCATGTCGATGAGTATGACAACCGACAGGAGCCATAGGAGTTGTCTTAATTTATTTATGACCTACATGTCAACATAAACGTCATGTAATTACTTTACTTTATTGCTAACCGTTAGCCATAGTAGTAGAAGTAATAGTTGGCGAGGCAACTTCATGAAGACACGATGATGGAGATCATGGTGTCATGCCGGTGACGATGGTGTTCATGCCGCGCCTCGAAGATGGAGATCAAAGGCGCAAGATGATATTGGCCATATCATGTCACTTTATGATTTGCATGTGATGTTTGTCATGTTTACATCTTATTTGCTTAGAATGACGGTAGCATAAATAAGATGATCCCTCATTAAAATATCAAGAATTGTGTTCCCCCTAACTGTGCACCGTTGCTAAGGTCCATTGTTCCGAAGCACCACGTGATGATCGGGTGTGATAGGTTCTAACGTTCGCATACAACAGGTGTAAGCCAGATTTACACACGCAATACACTTAGGTTAACTTGACGATCCTAGCATGTACAGACATGGCCTCGGAACACGGAAGACCGAAAGGTCGAACATGAGTCGTATAGTGGATACAATCAACATGAAGATGTTCACCGATGATGACTAGTCCGTCTCACGTGATGATCGGACACGGCCTAGTTGACTCGGATCATGTATCACTTAAATGACTAGAGGGATGTCTATCTAAGTGGGGGTTCATTGAATAATTTGATTAGATGAACTTAATTATCATGAACATAGTCAAAAGGTCTTTGCAAATTATGTCATAGCTCACGCTTTGGTTCTACTGTTTTAGATATGTTCCTAGAGAAAATTTAGTTGAGAGTTGACAGTAGCAATTATGCGGACTGAGTCCGTGAACTGAGGATTATCCTCATTGCTGCACAGAAGGGCTATGTCCTTAATGCACCGCTCAGTGTGTTGAACCTCGAGCGTCGTTTGTAGATGTTGGGAAACATCTGACATACATGTTTTGATGACTACGTGATAGTTTAGTACATAATGCTAAATGGTTTAGAATTGTAGCACCAAAGACGTTTTTTTGAAACGTCGCAGAACATATGAGATGTTCCAAAGACTAAAATTGGAATTTCAGACTAGTGCCCACGTCAAGAGGTATGAGACCTCTGACAAGTTTCTTAAGCCTGCAAACTAAGGGAGAAAAGCTAAATCGTTGACCATGTGCTCAGATTGCCTAAGTACTACAATCGCTTGAATCGAGTGGGAGTTAATCTTCCAGATGAGATAGTGATAGTTCTCCATAGTCACTGCCATCAAGATATTAGAGCTTAGTGATGAACTATAACATATCAGGGATAGACATGATGATCCTTGAGCAATTCATGATGTTTGACACCGCGAAAGTAGAAATCAAGTAGGAGCATCAATTGTTGATGGTTAAACCACTAGTTTCAAGAAGGGCAAGGGAAAGAAGGGATACTTCATGAGACGGCAAATCAGTTGTTGCTCTAGTGAAGAAACCCAAGGTTGAACCAAACCCGAGACTGAGTGCTTCTATAATGAGGGGAACAGTCACTGAAGCAGAACTACCCTAGATACTTGGTAGATGAGAGGGCTGGCAAGGTCGACAGAAGTATTTTGGATATACGTCATATTATTGTGTACTTTACTAGTACTCCTAGTAGCACCAGGGTAATAAATACCGGTTCGGTTGCTAAGCGGTTAGTAACTCGAAATAAAAGGCTGCGGAAACTAGCTAAAGGTGAGATGACGATATGTGTTGGAAGTGTTTCCAAGGTTGATGTGATCAAACATCGCATGCTCCCTCTACCATCGGGATTGGTGTTAAACCGAAATAATTGTTATTTGGTGTTTGCGTTGAGCATAGACATGATTGGATTATGTTTATCGCCACACGGTTGTTCATTTAAGGAGAATAATGGTTACTCTGTTTATTTGAATAATACCTTCAATGGTCTTGCACCTAAAATGAATGGTTCATTGACTCTCGATCGTAGTGATACACATGTTCATGCCAAAAGATATAAGATAGTAATGATAGTACCACATACTTGTGGCACTGCAATTTGAGTCATAATGGTATAAAACACATGAAGAAGCTCCATGTTGATGGATCTTTGGAATCACTTGTTTTTTAATCACTTGAGACATGCGAGCCATGCCTATTGGTATATATGCATGAAGAAACTCCATACAGATGGATCGTTTGGACTCACTTGATTTTGAATCACTTAAGACATGCAAATCATACCACATGGGCAAGATGACTGAAAGGCCTCATTTTCAGTAAGATGGAGCAAGAAAGCAACTTGTTGGAAGTAATACGTTTAGATGTGTGCAGTCCAATGAGTGCTGAGGCACGCAGTGGATATCATTATGTTCTTACTTCACAGATGATTTGAGTAGATGCTGAGTATATTTACTTGATGAAACACAAGTATGAATTATTGAAAGGTTCAAGTAATTTCAGAGTGAAGTTGAAGATCGTCGTGACAAGAGGGTAAGATGTCTATGATATGATCATAGAGATGAATATCTGAGTTACGAGTTTGGCACACAATCAAGACATTATGGAAATTGTTTCACGACTAATACTGCCTGGATCACCAAAAAGTGATGGTGTGTCCGAACATCACAACTGCACCCTATTGGATATGGTGCATACCATGATGTCTCTTATCGAATTACCACTATCGTTTATGGGTTAGGCATTAGAGACAACCGCACTCACTTTAAATAGGGCACCACACAATTCCGTTGAGATGACACCGTATGAACTATGGTTTAGAGAAACCTAAGCTGTCATTTCTTAAAAGTTTGGGGCTGCGACGCTTATGTGAAAAAGTTTTAGGCTGATAAGCTCGAACCCAAAGTGGATAAATGCATATTCATAGAATACCCAAAAATAGTTGGGTGTACCTCCTATTTCAGATCCGGAAGCAAAAGTGATTGTTTCTAGAAATGGGTCCTTTCTCGAGGAAAAGTTTCTCTCAAAAGAATTGAGTGGGAGGATGGTGGAGACTTGATGAGGTTATTGAACCGTCACTTCAACTAGTGCGTAGCAGGGCATAGGAAGTTGTTCCTGTGGCACCTACACCAATTGAAGTGGAAGCTTATGATAGTAATCATGGATCAAGTCACTACCGAACCTCATAGGTCGACAAGGATGTGTACTACTTCAGAGTGGTACGTAATCATGTCTTGGAAGTCATGTTGCTAGACAACAATGAACCTACGAGATATGGAGAAGCGATGGTGGGACCGGATTTCGACGAATGGCTCGAGGCCATAAAATCCAAGAGAGGATCCATGTTTAAAAACAAAGTATAGACTTTGGAAGAACTACTTGATGGTCGTAAGGCTGTTGGGTGCAAATGGATTTTAAAAGGAAGACGGACAATGATGGTAAGTGTCACCATTAAGAAAGCTCGACTTGTCATTAAGATGTTTTCCGACAAGTTCAAGGAGTTGACTACGATGAGACTTTCTCAGTTGTAGCGATGCTAAGAGTCTGTTGGAATTATGTTAGCAGTTACTGCATTATTTATGAAATCTTGCAGATAGGATGTCAAAACATTGTTTCCTCGATGTTTTTCTTGAGGAAAGGTTGTATGTGATGCAACCAGAAGGTTTTGTCAATCCTAAAAGATGCTAACAAGTATGCAAAGCTCCAGCAATCCTTCTAAGGACTGGAGTAAGCATCTCGGAATTGGAATATACGCTTTGATGAGATGATCAAAGATTTTGGGTTTATACAAAGTTTATGAGAAACTTGTATTTCCAAAGAAGTGAGTGGGAGCACTATAGAATTTTTGATGAGTATATGTTGTTAACATATTGTTGATCAAAAATGATGTAGAATTTCTGGAAAGCATGAAGGGTTATTTGAAAAGTGTTTTTCAATGGAAAACCTGGATTAAGCTACTTGAACATTGAGCATCAAGATCTATAAGGATAGATCAAAAACGCTTAATAGTACTTTCAAATGAATACATACCGTAACAAGATTTTGAAGGAGTTCAAAATAGATCAGCAAAGTTCTTGGCTGTGTTACAAGGTATGAGCATTGAGTAAGACTCAAGACCTGACCATGGCAGAAGAGAGAGAAAGGACGAAGGTCGCCCCCTATGCTTTAGACATAGGCTCTACAGTATGCTATGCTGTGTACCGCACCTGAAGTGTGCCTTGCCACGAGTTAGTCAAGGGGTACAAGAGTGATCCAGGAATGGATCACATGACAGCGGTCGAACTTATCCTTAGTAACTAGTGGACTAAGGAATTTTCTCGATTATGGAGGTGGTAAAAGAGTTCGTCATAAAGGGTTACGTCGATGCAAACTTTGACACTAATCCGGATGACTCTGAGTAGTAAACCGGATTCGTTTAGTAGAACAGTCATATGGAATAGCTCCAAGTAGCGCGTGCTAGCTGCATCTACAAGATGACATAGAGATTTGTAAAACACACATGGATCTGAAAGGTTCAAACTCATTGACTAATAAACCTCTCTCACAAGCAAGATATGAACAAACCCCATGGGTGTTGGATTCATTACAATCACATAATGATGTGAACTAGATTATTGACTCTAGTGCAAGTGGGAGACTGTTGGAAATATGCCCTAGAGGCAATAATAAATTAGTTATTATTATATTTCCTTGTTCATGATAATCGTTTATTATCCATGCTAGAATTGTATTGATAGGAAACTCAGATACATGTGTGGATACATAGACAACACCATGTCCCTAGTAAGCCTCTAGTTGACTAGCTCATTGATCAATAGATGGTTACGGTTTCCTGACCAAGGTCATTGGATGTCATTGATAACGGGATCACATCATTAGGAGAATGATGTGATGGACAAGACCCAATCCTAAGCCTAGCACAAGATCGTGTAGTTCGTATGCTAAAGCTTTTCTAATGTCAAGTATCATTTCCTTAGACCATGAGATTATGCAACTCCCAGATACCGTAGGAATGCTTTGGGTGTACCAAACATCACAACGTAACTGGGTGGCTATAAAGGTGCACTGCGGGTATCTCCAAAAGTGTCTGTTGGGTTGGCACGAATCAAGACTGGGATTTGTCACTCCGTGTAACGGAGAGGTATCTCTGGGCCCACTCGGTAGGACATCATCATAATGTGCACAATGTGACCAAGGAGTTGATCACGGGATGATGTGTTATGGAACGAGTAAAGAGACTTGTCGGTAACGAGATTGAACGAGGTATCGGGATACCGACGATCGAATCTCGGGCAAGTATCGCACCGATAGACAAAGGGAATTGTATACGGGATTGATTGAATCCTTGACATCGTGGTTCATCCGATGAGATCATCATGGAGCATGTGGGAGCCAACATGGGTATCCAGATCCCGCTGTTGGTTATTGACCGGAGAGTTGTCTCAGTCATGTCTGCATGACTCCCGAGCCCGTAGGGTCTACACACTTAAGGTTCGATGACGCTAGGGTTATAGGGAAAGTATGTACGCGGTTACCGAATGTTGTTCGGAGTCCCGGATGAGACCCTGGACGTCACGAGGAGTTCCAGAATGGTCTGGAGGTAAAGATTTATATATGGGAAGTCCCGTTTTGGTCACCGGAAAGGTTTCAGGTGCTATCGGTAACATACCGGGACCACGAGGAGGGCCCGGGGGTCCACCAAGTGGGGCTACCAGCCCCAGAAGGCTGCGTGGGCCAAGTGTAGGAGGGGACCAGCCCCAGGTGGGCTGGTGCACCCCCCACCAAGGCCCAAGGCGCGTGGAGTGTGGGAAGGGGGCAAACCCTAGGTCCAGATGGGCCTTAAGGCCCACCCTAGCGCGCCCCCCTCTCTTCCGCCCCCTTGGCCGCACCCTAGATGGGTTTTGGGGCTGCCGCCACCCCTAGGGATGGAACCCTAGATGGGGGCGCAGCCCCTCCCCTCCCCCTATATATACTTGAGGTTTTGGGGGCTGCCCAACACATGATTTGATCTCCCTCTTGGCGTAGCCCTACCTTTCTCCCTCCTCGTCTCTCGTAGTGCTTGGCGCATCCCTGATGGAGTCCCGTGCTCCTCCACCACCACCACGCCGTCGTGCTGCTGCTGGATGGAGTCTTACCCAACCTCTCCCTCTCTCCTTGCTGAATCAAGGCATGGGAGACGTCACCGGGCTGCACGTGTGTTGAACGCGGAGGCGCCGTTGTTCGGCGCTTAGATCGGAATCGACCACGATCTGAATCGCTATGAGTACGACTACCTCATCCGCGTTGTAGTAATTCTTCCACTTAGCGATCTACAAGGGTATGTAGATGCACTCCCCTTCCCCTCGTTGCTAGATTACTCCATAGATTGATCTTGGTGATGCGTAGAAAATTTTAAATTTCTACTACGATCCCCAACAAAAATCTTGGTTCTTTGATCTTTCAAGTTCTTCATAATGATAAGCAGATATAAATCCCAAGTGACTCAAAGAATAGTGCTATGCTCCCCGGCAACGGCGCCGGAAAATGTTCTTGATAACCCACAAGTATAAGGGATCGCAACAGTTTTCAAGGGTAGAGTATTCAACCCAAATGTATTGATTCGACACAAGGGGGGCCAAAGAATATTCTCAAGTATTAGCAACTGAGTTGTCAATTCAACCACACCTGGAAACTTAATATCTGCAGCAAAGTGTTTAGTAGCAAAGTAATATGATAGTAGTGGTAATGGTGGCAAAAGGTAATGGTAGCATAAGTAATATTTTTGGGTTTTGTAGTGATTGTAACAATAGCAACGGAAAAGTAAATAAGCGAAGAACAATATAGGAAAAACTCGTAGGCATTGGATCGGTGACGGAGAATTATGCCGGATGCGATCGATCATGTAACAGTCATAACCTAGGGTGACACAGAACTAGCTCCAGTTCATCAATGTAATGTAGGCATGTATTCCGAATATAGTCATACGTGCTTATGGAAAGAACTTGCATGACATCTTTTGTCCTACCCTCCCGCGACAGCGGGATCCTAATGGAAACTAAGGGATATTAAGGCATCCTTTTAATAGTGTACCAGACCAAAGCATTAACACATAGTGAATACATGAACTCCTCAAACTACGGTCATCACCGGTAAGTATCCCGATTATTGTCAATTCGGGGTTAATGGATCATAACACATAATAGGTGACTATAGACTTCCAAGATAGGATCAAGAACTCTCATATATTGATGAAAACATAATAGGTTCAGATCTGAAATCATGGCACTCGGGCCCTATTGACAAGAATTAAGCATAGCAAAGTCATAGCAACATCAATCTCAGAACATAGTGGATAGTAGGGATCAAACCCTAACAAAACTAACTCGATTACATGATAAATCTCATCCAACCCATCACCGTCCAGCAAGCCTACGATGGAATTACTCACACACGATGGTGAGCATCATGAAATTGGTGATGGAGGAAGGTTGATGATGATGATGGCAATGGATTCCCCTCTCCGGAGCCCCGAACGGACTCCAGATCAGCCCTCCCGAGAGAGTTTAGGGCTTGGCGGCGGCTCCGTATCGTAAAACACGATGAATCCTTCTCCTTGATTTTTTTTCTCCCCGAAAGCGAATATATGGAGTCAAGGTTGAGGTCGGTGGAGCGTCAGGGGGCCCATGAGGCAGGGGGCGCGCCCCCACCCTCGTGGGCAGGCGCACCCCCACCCTCGTGGACAGGTGGAGGCCCCTGACGTGGATCTTTCTTCCAATATTTTTTATATATTCCAAAATAATTCTCTGTTGATTTTCAGGTCATTCCGAGAACTTTTATTTCTGCACAAAAATAACACCATGGCAATTCTGCTGAAAACAACATCAGTCTGGGTTAGTTCCATTCAAATCATGCAAGTTAGAGTCCAAAACAAGGGCAAAAGTGTTTGGAAAAGTATATACGATGGAGACATATCAATATCAAACAGGAAAAAGACCCTACAAGGAATTTTTGTGCATATAAGCTAGACCTATCGAAAGCCTATGATAGGGTGGATCGGGCCTTCTTGAAGCAAGTGATGCAAAAGCTAGGGTTCTCTCAACAGTGGGTGGATTGGATTATGTCATGTATGACATCGGTGAGGTATTCTGTCAAACTCAATGGGACCCCCTTGGATTCATTTGCACTGACGCGTGGGCTTCGGCTAGGTGACCCTCTTTCACCATTCTTGTTTCTATTGGTGGCGGATGGGCTTTCAGCTATTTTGAAACATGGTGTGGCGAATGGGGAGATTACTTCGGTTAAGGTATGTAGAAGGGCACCATGTATATCTCATTTGTTTTTGCAGATGACACCATTTTGTTTTTTGAGGCGTCACAGCTACAAGCTAAGAGAATAAAACTTGCACTTGGGAGATATGGCGCAGCAATAGGGAAACATCTGAACTATGAAAAATGTTCATTATTTTTTGGTGACTCTTGCCCGGAGGCTGTTAAAGAGCAAGTTAGGTCTGAGCTGGGTGTCACCAGTTTAACTTTTGAAGAGAGATACTTGGGTCTACCTACACCTGAGGGGAAAATGTCCAAGGGGCGGTTTCAAAATCTGCAAATGAGTATGACTAAAAGATTAGTTCAATGGGGAGATGGTCTATTAGCAGAATCAGGAAGAGAAGTGTTGATCAAGTCGGTAGCCCAAGTGTTACCTGAAGGAAATATGCCCTAGAGGCAATAATAAAGTTATTATTTATTTCCTTATTTCATGATAAATGTTTATTATTCATGCTAGAATTTTATTAACCGAAAACATAATACATGTGTGAATACATAGACAAACAGAGTGTCACTACTATGCCTCTACTTGACTAGCTCGTTGATCAAAGATGGTTATGTTTCCTAACCATAGACATGATTTGTCATTTGATAAGCGGGATCACATCATTAGGAGAATGATGTGATTGACTTGACCCATTCCGTTAGCTTAGCACTTGATCATTTTAGTTTACTACTATTGCTTTCTTCACGACTTATACATGTTCCTATGACGAGATTATGCAACTCCCGATTACCGGAGGAACATTTTGTGTGCTACCAAACGTCACAATGTAACTGTATGATTATAAAGGTGCTCTACAGGTGTCTCCAATGGTACTTGTTGAGTTGGCATAGATCGAGATTAGGATTTGTCACTCCGATTGTCGGAGAGGTATCTCTGGGCCCTCTCGGTAACGCACATCACTATAAGCATTGCAAGCAATGCAACTAATGAGTTAGTTGTGGGATGATGCATTACGGAATGAGTAAAGAGACTTGCCGGTAACGAGATTGAAATAGGTATTGAGATACCGACGATCGAATCTCGGGCAAGTAACATACCGATGACAAAGGGAACAACATATGTTGTTATGCGGTTTGACCGATAAAGATCTTCGTAGAATATGTACGAACCAGTATGAGCATCCAGGTTCTGCTATTGGTTATTGATCGGACACATGTCTCGGTCATGTCTACATAGTTCTCGAACCCGTAGGGTCCGCACGCTTAAAGTTCTGTGATGATCGGTATTATGAGTTTATGTGATTTGATGTACCGAAGGTAGTTCAGAGTCCCGGATGTGATCACGGACATGACAAGGAGTCTCGAAATGGTCGGGATATAAATATTGATATATTGGACGACTATATTCGGATACCGGAAGTGTTCTAGGTGATTTCGGAGAAAACCGGAGTGCCGGAGGGTTACCGGAACCCCGCGGGAGAAGTAATGGGCCACATGGGCCTTAGTGGAGAGAAGGGCCGGCCAGGTAAGGTCGCGCGCCCCTCCCCCTCTGGTCCGAATTGGACTAGGGAAGGGGGGACGGCGCCCCCCCCTTTTCTTCTCCCTCTCCTCCTTCCTTTCCCCCTCCTAGTAGAAGTGAGAAAGGGGAGTCCTACCCCTAGTAGGAGGAGGACTCCTCCTCCTGGCGCGCCCTACAAGGGCCGGTCGGCCTCCCCCCTTGCTCCTTTATATACGGGGGCAGGGGGCACCCTAGAACACACAAGTTGATCATTGATCTTTCTTAGCCATGTGCGGTGTCCCCCTCCACCATAATCCACCTCGGTTATATTGTAGTGGTGCTTAGGCGAAGCCCTGTGTTGGTAGCTTCATCAACACCGTCACCACGCCGTCGTGCTGACGAAGCTCTTCCACAAAGCTCTACTGGATCGTGAGTTCACGGGACGTCACCGAGCTGAACGTGTGCTGAACGCGGAGGTGCCGCACGTTCGGTACTGAGGATCAGTCGGTCGTAAAGACGTATGACTACATCAACCGCGTTGTCATAATGCTTCCGCTTACAGTCTACGAGGGTATGTAGACAACACTCTCCCCTCTCGTTGCTATGCATCATCATGATCTTGCGTGTGCATAGGATTTTTTTTGAAATTACTACATTCCCCAACAGTGGCATCAGAGCCAGGTTTATGCGTAGATGTTATATGCACGAGTAGAACACAAGTGAGTTGTGGGCGATACAAGTCATACTGCTTACCAGCATGTCATACTTTGGTTCGGTGGTATTGTTGGATGAAGCGGCCCGGACCAACATTACGCGTACGCTTACGCGAGACTGGTTCGACCGACGTGCTTTGCATACAGGTGGCTGGCGGGTGTCAGTTTCTCCAACTTTAGTTGAACTGAGTGTGACTACGCCTGGTCCTTGTTGAAGGTTAAAACAACACTAACTTGACAAAATATCATTGTGGTTTTGATGCATAGGTAAGAACGGTTCTTGCTCAGCCCGTAGCAGCCACGTAAAACTTGCAACAACAAAGTAGAGGACGTCTAACTTGTTTTTGCAGGGCATGTTGTGATGTCATATGGTCAAGACATGATGCTATATTTTATTGTATGAGATGATCATGTTTTGTAGCAGAGTTATCGGCAACTGGCAGGAACCATATGGTTGTCGCTTTATTGTATGCAATGCAATCGCCCTGTAATTGCTTTACTTTATCACTAAGCGGTAGCGATAGTTGTAGAAGCAATAGTTGGTGAGACGACAATGATGCTACGATGGAGATCAAGGTATCGCGCTGGTGACGATAGTGATCATGACAGTGCTTTGGATATGGAGATCAAAGGCACAAGATGATAATGGCCATATCATATCACTTATATTGATTGCATGTGATGTTTATCCTTTATGCATCTTATTCTGCTTGATTGATGGTAGCATTATAAGATGATCTCTCACTAAATTTCAAGGTACAAGTGTTCTCCCTGAGTATGCACCATTGCCAAAGTTCGTCATGCTGAGACACCACGTGATGATCGGGTGTGATAAGCTCTACGTTCATATACAACGGGTGCAAGCCAGATTTGCGCATGCAGAAATACTCGGGTTAAACTTGACAAGCCTAGCATATGCAGATATGGCCTTGGAACACTGAGGCCGAAAGGTCGAGCGTGAATCATATAGTAGATATGATCAACATAGTGATGTTCACCATTGAAAACTACTCCATCTCACATGATGATCGGACATGGTTTAGTTGATATGGATCACGTGATCACTTAGATGATTAGAGGGATGTCTATCTAAGTGGGAGTTCTGAAATATGATTAATTGAACTTTAATTTATCATGAACTTAGTGCCTGATAGTATTTTGCTTGTCCATGTTGTTGTAGATAGATGGCCCGTGTTGTTGTTCCGTTAAATTTTAATGCGTTCCTTAAGAAAGCAAAATTGAAAGATGATGGTAGCAATTACACAGATTGGGTCCGTAACTTGAGGATTATCCTCATTGCTGCATAGAAGAATTACGTCCTGGAAGCACCGTTGGGTGCCAAACCTGCTGCAAGAGCAACGCCAGATGTTATGAATGTCTAGCAGAGTAAAGCTGATGACTACTCGATAGTTCAGTGTGCCATGCTTTACGGCTTAGAACTGGGACTTCAACGACGTTTTGAACATCATGGAGCATATGAGATGTTCCAGGAGTTGAAGTTAATATTTCAAGCAAATGCCCGGATTGAGAGATATGAAGTCTCCAATAAGTCCTACAGCTGCAAGATGGAGGAGAATAGTTCTGTCAGTGAACATATACTCAGAATGTTTGGGTACCATAACCACTTGACTCAACTGGGAGTTAATCTTCCTATTGATAGTGTCATTTACAGAGTTCTTCAATCACTGCCACCAAGCTACAAGAGCTTCGTGATGAACTATAATATGCAAGGGATGGATAAGACGATTCCCGAGCTCTTCGCAATGCTAAAAGTTGCGGAGGTAGAAATCAAGAAGGAGCATCAAGTGTTGATGGTCAACAAGACCACCAGTTTCAAGAAACAGGGTAAAGGGAAGAAGAAAGGGAACTTCAAGAAGAACAGCAAACAAGTTGTTGCTCAAGAGAAGAAACCCAAGTCTGGACCTAAGCCTGAGACTGAGTGCTTCTACTGCAAAGGGACTGCTCACTGGAAGCGGAACTGCCCCAAGTATTTGGCGGATAAGAACGATGGCAAGGTGAACAAAAGTGTATGTGATATACTCCCTCCGTTTTTATTTAGTTCGCATATTAGCTTTGGTCAAAGTCAAGCTTTACAAACTTTGACCAAGTTTATATACAAAAATATTAAGATATACAATAACAAATCAACAACATTAGATTTATTATTAAATGTACTTTCACATCGTATAGATTTATTATGATAAATGTCTATATTGTTTTCTATAAACTTGGTCAAACTTTACGAAGTTTGACTTCAGTCAACTCTAATATGCAGAGTAAATAAATAGGTACTACCTCATCTACTTCCCATCCCACAATTTAATTAGATCCTAATCATGCAATGTGTGAGGATCGATCTAATGCAATAAAACTGGGTAGTAGGAAAAGGTATGATCAAAGTGTTACTTGCCTTGCTGATGATCCGCGAAACCTAACGATTCGAAGTAACAAGCGGCGCACTCCGGGTATTTTATCGCAGACAACAAATAAGCATACAATAAATACTCATCTAATGCACAGGTAAAACTCAAATAAAAGATCTAACCAGAAGGTTCAACTTAAGAACTCCGGTTGGCAAAAAGAATCAAATCGAACGAAGCAACAAAAGTCAAACGGCGAAAGAAAACAACTTCGTTCTAGAAATCTGGATCTAGGGCAAATTTTACAGTAGCAAAATCTTGTTTAAGTTGGTTAAACGGATAGAGGGTTTCGAGACGAATCCCTAGGCGCTTGAATCGCCTGATTCCGATAAACGAGCGAAAAGTTATACTAAAACGAAAATCGGATCAGGACTCGCGATCAGAAAAATCGCGGATTTAATCCGACAAAAAGAAAAACGCCGAACGCCAATTTTTTCTCTCTTTTTCGGCACGGAAAACGAGGCGCGACGAACCTCGGCGGCGGGATCCGGCGGCGGACGACGGCGGCGGCGCGGCGGCAACGGCTAGGGCGCGGCTAGGGTTTGGGGCACTTTAGGGTTTCTCCCCGGGGCTAGGCCTCGGCTTATAAAGGCCTCCCGAGTCGGTGTCCAGGTCGGACACGGCCCGTTAAGTCGGTTCGCTTTTTTTTAAAATTATTCCGCTCGGAAGAAAAATAAAAAGAAATACTAAACGGACTCCAAAAATTCCGAAATAAATTTTCACGGGCTTCTAAAATCAAGCTGCACAAGGTGAACATTTATTTGGGACCTAAATGCAATTTTGAAAAACACACTTTTTTCCTAAATTCAAATAAAACACCGAAAAACTCCGAAATAAAATCTTATTTGATTTTATTATTAAATCCTCAATATTTCTTTATTTTGGGAAAGTCATTCTATTCCCTCTCTCATATTTTTGTAATAGAAATAATTGATGATAAAATAAATAAAATCAAATGATCCTATTCTCAAAATTTGAGAAAACTCAAATATGAAAATAATGAAATCCCCAACTCTCTCCGTGGGTCATTGAGTTGCGTAGAATTTCTAGGATCAACCAAAAAGCAAAATAAAATATGATATGCATGATGATCTAGTGTATAACATTCCAAATTGAAAATTTGGGATGTTACAAACCTACCCCCCTTAAGATGAATCTCGCCCTCGAGATTCGGGTTGGCTAGAAAATAGGTGAGGGTGGTCTTTGAGCAAATCTTCCTCTCGCTCCCAGGTGGCTTCATCCTCCGTGTGGTGGCTCCACTGAACTTTGCAAAACTTAATAACCTTGCTGCGAGTAACTCGGCTGGCAAACTCGGGGATCTTAATTGGCTTCTCCTCGTAGGTCAAATCGTTATCCAACTGAATAGTTTCCAAAGGCATTGTGTCTCTCAACGGTATGTCAGCCATCTCCGCGTGACATTTCTTTAACTGAGAAACGTGGAACACATCATGAACTCCTGACAATCCTTTGGGCAATTCCAACTTGTAGGCCACTTCTCCCATACGCTCCAAAACTCGATAGGGTCCTACAAATCGTGGTGCTAACTTCCCTTTAACTCCAAAACGCTTTGTTCCACGAAGTGGTGATACTCGAAGATAAGCTCTATCTCCAACTTCGTAAACTGTCTCCTTGCGTTTAGAATCCGCATAACTCTTCTGTCTGGACTGGGCTACCTTGAGCCTATCGCGAATCAACTTCACCTTCTGTTCAGACTCTTTAATCAAGTCAGGTCCAAACAACTGGCGGTCTCCAACTTCGTCCCATGACAACGGTGTCCTGCACCTCCTTTCGTACAAAGCTTCGAAAGGGGGCATCTTTAAACTGGTTTGGTAACTGTTGTTGTAAGAGAACTCTGCATATGGCAAATTATCGTCCCAACTAGATCCGTAATCAAGCGCACAAGCTCTCAGCATATCCTCCAAAATCTGATTGACTCTCTCGGTCTGTCCATCTGTCTATGGATGAAAAGTTGTACTGAATTCTAGCCTGGTACCCAAAGTTTCGTGCAACTGCTTCCAGAACTTTGAGGTAAACTGGGTTCCCCTATCTAATACTATACTCCTTGGAACTCCATGCAGACATACGATCATGTTCATGTATATCTTTGCCAACTTAGCACTGGTGTAAGTGGTCTCTACTGGGATGAAATGAGCTACTTTCGTCAATCGATCAACTACAACCCAAATCGAGTCATAGCCGGAACAAGTCCTTGGCAATCCTGTGATAAAATCCATGCCTAGCTTATCCCACTTCCATTCGGGTATTGGCAATGGTTGTAATAGTCCTGCTGGCTTCTGATGCTCTGCCTTTACTCTCTGACATACATCACAAACTGCTACATACTCCGCAATATCCTTCTTCATTCCGGTCCACCAGAAAATATCCTTCAAATCCAGATACATCTTGGTATTTCCTGGGTGAATTGAATACGGTGAGTCGTGTGCTTCTTGCAAAATCAACTTCCTGATCTCCGGGTCATTGGGCACGTAAACGCGGTCTTCAAACCATAGGGTGTCATTTTCATCTTCACGAAATCCTTTAGCTTTTCCTTTGCTCAGTTTCTCCTTTATAGCGGCAATCTCTTTGTCAGTTTTCTGAGCTTCCCTGATTTTATCCATCAAGGTTGACTGAATCTCCAATGTTGCTACATAGCCTCTCGGAACTATTTCCAAACATAGTTCACGAAGATCTACTGCTAACTCCTTGGGTATTTCTCCCGTCATTAACGTATTGACATGGCTCTTACGGCTTAATGCGTCAGCTACTACATTAGCCTTTCCGGGATGATAATGTAATTTCATATCATAATCCTTGATAAGCTCCAACCATCTCCTTTGTCTGAGATTTAACTCCTTCTGGGTGAAAATGTACTTCAAACTCTTATGATCTGTGTACACCTCACAATGATTTCCAATGAGAAAATGTCTCCATGTATTCAATGCATGCACTACGGCTGCTAACTCCAAATCATGTGTGGCATAATTCAACTCATGAGGCTTCAGTTGTCTTGAGGCATATGAAACAACTCTCCCTTCCTGCATAAGCACTGCTCCAAGTCCTCGACGTGAAGCATCGCAATACACCTCATAATCTTTGGTCTGGTCTGGCAAATCAATACTGGTGAGGTAACTAAGCGTTTCTTCAACTCCTGGAAACTAGCCTTACACTCCTCTGTCCATATGAACTTGGTATCCTTCTTTAACAACTCAGTCATAGGCTTCGTAATCTTTGAGAAATTCTCAATAAATCTCCGGTAGTATCCTGCGAGTCCAAGAAAACTCTGGATCTCTCCAACTGTTGTTGGGGCTTCCCACTTGGTCACGGTTTCAACTTTAGCGGGATCTACTGCTATACCTTCTCCAGATATAACATGTTCGAGGAATCCTACTTCCTTCAACCAAAACTCACATTTGCTGAACTTGGCATATAGTTAATGTTCTCTGAGCTTTCCAAGTACCAAACGCAAATGCTCCTTATGCTCCTCTTCATTCTTCGAATAAACCACGATATCATCAATGAACACTACGACAAACTTATCCAAAAACTCCATAAACACTTTGTTCATCATGTTCATAAAATAGGCAGGTGCGTTAGTCAGACCAAATGACATAACGGTATACTCATACAGCCCATACCTGGTGGTAAAAGCTGTCTTCGGAATATCCTGTTCTCGAATCTTCAACTGGTGGTATCCTGATCGCAGATCGATCTTGGAAAATACCTTAGCTCCTTGCAATCGATCAAACAGATCGTTGATCATTGGTAGTGGGTACTTGTTCTTGATCGTTACTTCATTCAATCCTCGATAATCAACAACCATCCTTAATGATCCATCCTTCTTCTCCACTAGAAGTACTGGCGATCCCCAAGGCAAAGAACTTGGGTGAATATATCCCTTATCCAGTAACTCCTTAATCTGCTTCTTAATTTCCACCAAATCCTTTGCTGGCATCCTATATGGTCTCTTTGATATTGGACCTGTGCCTGGCAATAGCTCAATCAAAAACTCAATATCTCTATCCGGTGGCATGCCTGGCAACTCCTCTGGAAATACATCAGGGAAATCCTTTACCACTGGTACTTCCTCCTGCACAACTCCTGTTAGGCAATTTACTTGAGTCCTCTTTGGCACATGTCGAGATACATACTTGATCCTTCTCCCTTCTGGTGTGGTAAGAAAAATAGACTTACTGGCACACTCAATATTCCCTTCATACTTTGATAACCAATCCATTCCTAATATCACATCCAATCCTTGAGATTCCAATACTATTAGGTCTGAGGGAAAAACATAGTTACCAATCCTTAATGGTAACCGATCACACCATAGACTAGCCACATACTCTGCTCTGGGTGAGGTTACTAACATGGGTGACCTAAGGGCTTGGGTTGGTAGGTTATACTTATCCACAAATCCCCTTGAGATGTATGGATGCGATGCACCAGTATCAAAAAGAACGAGTGCAGTAAATGACTTAACCAAAAACTTACCTATTACTGCATCGGGCTGAGCTCCAACGTCCTCCACGCTAATGTGGTTCACCTGTCCCCTGTTAAAAGGGTTCGGCTTCTTCCCAGAACTTCCATTGCTATTTCCATTTTGTAATTCAGGACATTCATTGGCATAATGTCCGGTCTTCGAACACTTAAAACAAGTGACTTGGCTTAGGTCCTTCTTGGCTGGGGTTGATGGGTTGGTGCGGTTTTGGCCGTTGCTTCCTCCGTTGCCATTACCATTCTTGGTGCCATTGTGATTGTGTGAGCTACTTCCTCCATGGGTATGCTGAAAATGTCCTCCTGGTCTAGGGGTAAAACGTGGCTTCTGCTGAGCTCCTGAATTGTACTTTCCTTGTCCATACTTCCTCTTGCGATTCTCAATTTGCTGCTGCTTCCCTTCAATCATAAAAGCACGATCTACCAACTCCTGGTAGTTGCTGAAGGTTGATACCATCAACTGCATGCTCAACTCATCATTCAGTCCTTCCAGATACTTCTCCTGCTTAGCTGCATCCGTAGCGACGTCATCTGGGGCATAACGTGCTAGCTTACTAAATTCCTCCACATACTGGCCAACTGTCCGTCCTCCTTGGCGCAAGTTGCGAAACTCATGCTTCTTCATGGCCATAGCTCCTGCTGAAACATGGGCAGTACGAAAAGCCTGGTGAAACTGGTCCCATGTGACAGTGTCGACTGGGAAAGTGGCTGTGAAATTCTCCCACCATGATGTTGCGGGTCCTTCTAGCTGATGTGCGGCAAACTTCACCTTCTTCGCATCTGTGCATCCTGTTGTGGTCAATTCCCTAGCTGTCTTGCGGAGCCAATCATCCGCTACTATCGGCTCGGTGCTACCACTACAGGAAACAGTTAATTTGCCGTCTGTGGATTACAGACGGCAAAGACCTAAATCCAGACGGCAAAGATTTTGCCGACAGCAAACTCAGACGGCAAAGATTAGCCGGCAAAATATACTTTGTCGTCAGCCTTTTGTCGAGATGACGGCAAAGATTTTGCCGTCAGTCAAAAATCAGCTTTGCCGTCAACCGAATAATTTACAGACGGCAAAGAAAAGCATCTTTGCCATCAGCCAAACGCCATCTTTGCCATCAACCTCAAACATCACAGACGGCATAGAAATATTTTTTAATCAAATAAAAACTGAACCCACATTGCACAATTGAGATTAGCTAGCCAATATTTCACGGGATGGTCGACGCGGTAATCAAACCCCACTACAATCTTCCTATACAATACACATTATCGATATTTCCAGATTGAAAAAAACCTAAATGATGTACCACACTAGATTGTACACAATACACATTATACAATACCCAATACTACATGTCTACATCACAATACACAACAATATTACACGAATAGCCTGCAAAAAAAACAATATTACACGAATATCTTCTTGATCCACCACAGCCTCAATCTGGTGGAGATGAACACCGCTTCTCGATCCGCCGCTCCTCTTGTGTAGGCCACTGCGGGATGCGCTTGATCTGGTGGCGCCGGCGCCGGCAGTGGCGGGCCCCAGTGGGCGGACGCAGGATGGAGCGGGCGGACGCAGGCGAAGGCGGGCGGACGCGGGCGGCGCGTGGCCGGTTGCTGGGGCGGCACGGCCGGTTGCGCGGGCGGAGAAGGGCAGGCGGCGTGCAGCCGGTGGCACGGGTGGAGGCGGGCTCCGGTGGCGCAGCTGAGGCGGACGGCGCGTGACGGGGGATGGGGCGTGGAAGCCGGCAGGGGCGGTGGCGGGGGATGGGGCAGGGGCCGGTGGCGCGGGGGTCTGAGAGGAAGGGGCCAGGGCCGGTGGGCTAAGGTGGGGGGCGGCGAATGAGGTGGTGTCGGGCACCGGTTGTTGTGGATCGAGAGCAGAGAGAGAAGGGAGAGAGACGTGATGTGGGTGGGTGTCGGGAGGATAAGGGAGAGAGAGATAGTGGTGGGAGCGCGTGGGGCGTGGGGGGTGCTATGGGGTGGGGCGCTGTGGGGAGTTGGGATGAGTGGACTAGATCGTGTCATGTCATCGATCCATGTGATCGATCCGCGTCTTGTGTTTCTTCTTTGCCGTCTGTAAAAAAACCGTAGACGGCAAAGAGCTCACTTTGTCGTCTGCTAATAAAAACACATACGGCAAAGATTCTTTGCCGTCTGCGAGAGCAAAAACTGACGGCAAAGATTCTTTGCTGTCTGTGATTTGTTTCACAGATGGCAAAGTGCGCTCTTTGTCGTCTGTGTTTTTTTTTCACAGGCGGTGAAGTATATTTTGCCGTCAGTTTTTCTTTGTCGTCTGGTGATAACGGCAAACCTTTCTTAGCCGTCTTGCCCGATGAAAAGCTGACGGCAAAGACGCTCCCTGACGGCAAATTAGCTGTTTCCCGTAGTGTACTGGAAAACACCGGCGGATTCAGCCTAAGAAAACGGGCTAAGTGGTCAACAGATGGTGGTGGTGGTGGTGGGTTGTTGTTGTTGTTCCCCTTATTCTGATTCTGGACCAGCAACTGCATCAATGTGTTCTGTTGCTGGATCAACTGGGTGAGCTCCGGTGGAAAGGCAAATCCGAGGTCACGTCTCGGAGGCATCTGAGGGTTTAGAAAAGATGAGATATAAGAATAGAGGGGGTCTAAAGAGAAAACACTACCCATATGCACATGAGGCAAACGCAAACAATTCACTTCAATCAATCAAACAAAGGCATACAATCGATCTATCTATCGCAAAAGTGCTCGGACTACTATATTTACATGATGGACTACTACTACTGATGAGGTGGTCTACTAGAAATATTCTTCGGTTGTTGACTCCATAATATCTGCTCCAGCTTCATCAACATAGTCATCATCGCTACTATCTGCTTCCGAGTCGGTGCCGTCGATGATGATATAGTCTTCCGGGCTAATTTCCTGGGGTTCTTCGTCTTCATCTACTGGTGTAGGGCCTCCCATAAATATTCCAATCTTCTTGATCAGGTCGTCATTCTTCTCTACCAATACTTCAATTTCCTCTTCATAATCTTCACGTGTATCCTTGAGTTCTTCCTCCAGTTCCTTGATTCTTGTCTTAGCCTTCTTCAGATCTATCATGTCGGCGCACATCTGGTTCTCTTGTCGTCAAATGTGCTGGTTTAACTCCTGGATAAAAGCTGCGATTGATCTATCCTTCCTGGTGCTGATCATCTCCCAGTGCTCATCTCGGCGCCCACAAATCTGGTAGATAGTATCCTTGAGATCCTTGCGGTAGACTTCTCCAATGCGTCCCATGGCGATGTGAGTTGCCATGCTCTTTCCTAGACTCCAAGTTGGTGCATCAAAAGAAAACTCTATGGGCTCAGTGACTGGCATGAACGTCCTTCCTGGAACTTGAACTTGAATCATCCAGCGCTCTTCTTCAGGTAAGGTGGCATTGTAGGTTCCCGTGAAGCTTGATACTCTTATGTTCAGGTATCTAGTGACTTCCTTCAAGTGTCGTCCAAAGGGTGTATCTTCATCTGGTTGTGTGAACTTGTTCCTTGCATCCACCATCCTAAAGAGTAGAAAAGATGAGAGGTCAGAAGAGAAGAGAGTGAATAGTGATCTAGGTCTTGTGCTTAGTGGTCGTGTCCTACAGTCAGCGTGTGCTCTGATACCATCTCTGTAGCGACCAGACCTCAAACAATCTGATCTCTGTGCTCCGGTGTCATCCCTGGATCAGTAATGCTGACACCACACAGTACTCGGAGGATTTATAACAGAGTAGCAGTCACACACTTATTATATCGAGTGTCTCAAAAGAGAACTTATTACAATAAATATGGCTTAAGGCCATCTAATAACGATAACAGCGAAAGGCTTGGAAGATAAGTGAGTCCATCAACTCCAACGGCATCACTGAGTATAGAACCACGACCTAAAAACTCCTTAATCGTCATCTGAAAAGTCTGTAACATTAACGTTGCAGCCCGAAACGGGTCAGCACATGGAATATGCTGGCAAGGTAACACATAGAGAGTAATGGAATGAAACAGCTATACTACATGCATATGTGGCTGGTGGAAAGCTCTATGGTTACAGTTTTGCGTAAAGCCAATTTTTCCCTACTTCAAAGAAATAAAAATTAATTACTATCATGGTGGTTGTTAAACAGTGAGAATGGTTGACAGCATTCTCAATCCCAATTAAGCATCATCATTAAACATAACCCAACAAAATTAATTTAGAGTAACATGTTGAGATTCACATGATAATCTAGGTACTAGATACTCAAGATGTCCATAACCGGGGACACGGCTAACCATGATTAGTTTATTACACTCTGCAGAGGTTTGCGCACTTTTCCCCACAAGACTCGATCGCCTCCGTTTGGTTTCTCGCACTACAGGGTGTTTGAGAAGACGGATGACCGAGACATAGTCTTTCAGACGTGCTAGCACCTTACGATCGGGTAGACCGTACCTCCTATATCCCCTACATCTGCTAGTCTATCACTGTAAGAGTTCGCACAACTTAGTCAACTATGCTAGAGCCCATAATAGCTTGTGGCTGCACACGGAAGTTTCTAGTATGAATAGTCTCATGATCCCTTTGAGCCTGGATGGCGGTCCAAAAGAAAAACAGGCAAGTCCTGGAATACCCGGGTGCCTCAATCCACCCAGATGTGTGTTTAAGTTGCCACCTTAGATAAACCATTAATTAACAATCTCACATCTGTCATGGATATCACTCACCCAATCCACGTCTACTAGCATAGCATGGCATAATAAGCAAACATAGAAGTAACTCCCAAAGGTTAGATAATAAACAGGTAATAGGTACTACCTCATCTACTTCCCATCCCACAATTTAATTAGATCCTAATCATGCATTGTGTGAGGATTGATCTAATGCAATAAAACTGGGTAGTAGCAAACGGTATGATCAAAGTGTTATTTGTCTTGCTGATGATCCGTGAAACCTAACAATTCGAAGTAACAAGCGGCGCACTCTGGGTATTCTATCGCAGACAACAAACAAGCATACAATAAGTACTCATCTAATGCACAGGTAAAACTCAAATAAGAGATCTAACCAGAAGGTTCAATTTAAGAACTCCGGTTGGCAAAAAGAATCAAATCGAACGAAGCAACGAAAGTCAAACGACGAAAGAAAACAACTTCGTTCTAGAAATCTGGATCTAGGGCAAATTTTACAGTAGCAAAATCTTGTTTAAGTTGGTTAAACGGATAGAGGGTTTCGAGACGAATCCCTAGGCGCTTGAATCGCCTGATTCCGATAAACGATCGAAAAGTTATACTAAAACGAAAATCGAATCAGGAATCGCGATCAGAAAAATCGCGGATTTAATCCGAGAAAAAGAAAAACGACGAACGCCGATTTTTTTCTTTTTTTCGGCACGGAAAACGAGGCACGACGAACCTCGGCGGCGGGATCCGGCGGCGGCGCGACGGCGGCGGCTAGGGTTTGGGGCGCTTTAGGGTTTCTCCCCGGGGCTGGGCCTCGGCTTATAAAGGCCTCCCGGGTCGGTGTCCAGGTCGGACACGGCCCGTTAAGTCGGTTCGCTTTTTTTAGAAAAAAAAATTATTCTGCTCGGAAGAAAAATAAAAAGAAATACTAAACGGACTCCAAAAATTCTGAAATAAATTTTCACGGGCTTCTAAAATCAAGCCGCACAAGGTGAACATTTATTTGGGACCTAAATGCAATTTTGAAAAACACACTTTTTTCCTAAATTCAAATAAAACACCGAAAAACTCCGAAATAAAATCTTATTTGATTTTATTATTAAATCCTCAACATTTCTTTATTTTGGGAAAGTCATTTTATTCCCTCTCTCATATTTTTGTAATAGAAATAATTGATGGTAAAATAAATAAAATCAAATGATCCTATTCTTAAAATTTGAGAAAACTCAAATATGAAAATAACGAAATCCCCAACTCCCTCCGTGGGTCATTGAGTTGCGTAGAATTTCTAGGATCAACCAAAAAGCAAAATAAAATATGATATGCATGATGATCTAGTGTATAACATTCCAAATTGAAAATTTGGGATGTTACAAATACATAGACAAACAGAGCGTCACTAGTATGCCTCTACTTGACTAGCTCGTTGATCAAAGATGGTTATGTTTCCTAACCATAGACATGAGTTGTCATTTGATAAACGGGATCACATCATTAGGAGAATGGTGTGATTGACTTGACCCATTCCATTAGCTTAGCACTTGATCATTTTAGTTTACTGCTATTGCTTTCTTCATGACTTATACATGTTCCTATGACTATGAGATTATGCAACTCCCGATTACCGGAGGAACACTTTGTGGGCTACCAAATGTCACAATGTAACTGGGTGATTATAAAGGTGCTCTACAGGTGTCTCCAATGGTACTTGTTGAGTTGGCATAGATCGAGATTAGGATTTGTCACTCCGATTGTCGGAGAGGTATCTCTGGGCCCTCTCGGTAATGCACATCACTATAAGCCTTGCAAGCAATGCAACTAAGGAGTTAGTTGTGGGATGATGCATTACGGAACGAGTAAAGAGACTTACCGGTAACGAGATTGAACTAGGTATTGAGATACTGACGATCGAATCTCGGGCAAGTAACATACCGATGACAAAGGGAACAATGTATGTTGTTATGCGGTTTGACCGATAAAGATCTTCGTAGAATATGTAGGAACCAATATGAGCATCTTGGTTCCGCTATTGGTTATTGACCGAAGACATGTCTCGGTCATGTCTACATAGTTCTCGAACCAGTAGGGTCCGCATGCTTAAAGTTCTGTGACGGTCGGTATTATGAGTTTATGTGATTTGATGTACCGAATGTAGTTTGGAGTCCCGGATGTGATCGCAGACATGATGAGGAGTCTCGAAATGGTCAAGACATAAAGATTGATATATTGGACGACTATATTCGGATACCGGAAGTGTTCCGGGTGATTTCGGAGAAAACCGGAGTGCCGGAGGGTTACCGTAACCCCCTCCCCCCCCCCCCCCCCGAGAAGTAATGGGACATGTGGGCCTTAGTGGAGAGAGAGAGGGCGGGCGATGGCAGGTCGCGCGCCTCCTCCCCTCTGGTCCGAATTGGACTAGGGAGGTGGGGCGGCGCCCCCCTTTCCTTCTCCCTCTCCTACTTCCTTTCCCCCTCCTAGTAGGAGTAGGAAAGGGGAGTCCCCTTTCCTACTCCTACTAGGAGGAGGACTCCTCCTCCTAGCGCGCCCTGCAAGGGCCGGCCGGCTTCCCCCTTGCTCCTTTATATACGGGGGCAGGGGCACCCTAGAACACACAAGTTGATCATTGATCTTTCTTAGCCGTGTGTGGTGCCCCCCTCCACCATAATCCACCTTGATCATATCGTAGCGGTGCTTAGGCGAAGCCCTTCATCTGTAGCTTCATCAACATCGTCACCATGCCGTCGTGCTGACGAAGCTCTTCCCCGAAGCTCTACTGGAACGTGAGTTCACGGGACGTCACCGAGCTGGACGTGTGCTGAACGTGTAGGTGTCGTACGTCCGGTACTGAGGATCGGTCGATCGTGAAGACGCACGACTACATCAACTGCGTTGTCATAACGCTTCCACTTACGGTCTACGAGGGTATGTAGACAACACTCTCCCCTCTCGTTCCTATGCATCGCCATGATCTTACGTGTGCGTAGGAATTTTTTTGAAATTACTATGTTCCCCAATATTACCAACATATGTCATGGGAGTTTTCAAGATGCCTCTTTTGGTTTGTGATTATCTTACCAGGATGGTAAGGAACTTTTATTGGGGGCTGCAAGAGGGAAATGGAAAGTCCATTGGAGGAGTTGGGACAATCTTATGCAACCGAAGAACAAAGGGGAGCGGGCTTTCGGGATTTCTGGTTGTTTAATCAAGCTCTGTTAGCTCGACAAACGTGGAGATTAATTTCAAAACCAGAAAGCTTGTGTTCCCAGGTAATCAAAGCTAGATATTATCCCAATGGGAGGCTTGAAGACACGGTTTTTACAGGTAATGCATCCTCCACTTGGCATGCAATAAGCTACGGGTTAGAATTATTGAAGAAGGGGCTGTTATGGTGAGTGGGGAATGGGAAAAGTATACGTATATGGAGGGACAATTGGATACAGAGACCATTCTTGTATAAACCCTTCTCTCTGCAGGGGAGATGCCGTATAAGATTTGTGTCGGGCCTACTAACGAAGGACTGATCATGGAACTATGCATTGTTGAGGAAGTTCTTCGCTATGGCGGATGTGTCTGAAATTGTAAAGATATGTACGAGTCCTGGCATGGAGGGTTGGCTGGCTTGGGGACCCGGGAAGTTGGGACAGTTTTCTGTCAAGAGCGCGTATGATCTAGGATTTGAAGAAGCCCATAGAGAGGCAGCAGTTTCATCGAGCACTAACCCTTCAGGAGGGCGAGCCTGCTGGAATTATATTTGGTCGTGTGATATACCCCCGACAGTGTGGAATTTTGCTTGGAGACTGGCTACAAACTCACTGCCTACTTGGCAGAAGAAAAATAGAATCGGGCTGGAAATATACGGGGAGTGCCCTATTTGTGCAAGGGAAGTTGAGGATAATTTTCACCCCTTTTTAGTCTGCCCTGGTGGCAGGCAGTTATATGCAAAGATGGCTACGGTTTGGACCTTGCCAGAGATGCGTTCAATTAAAAAACAGGGAAAGAATGGCTACTTCACACACTGGAGCCGTTAGATCGTATTGCAAGATGCATGTTGTTGATGACTCTCTGGAGGATATGGTTCGTTCGGAACAAAGTGGTACACAATAAACCTCCTCCACCGCTAGAAGTTTCAGCTCGGTTTCTTGAGAGTTATTTGGATTCGATTCTTGGCATTGAACTTAACCAGAATGTTGACCCAAGGAAGGGAAAGGCATTGATCTCCTTTTCCTCTGATGTCGACAGAAATACTAGCTCGCCAACTAAATATGGCTCTAGATGGATGCCTCCGGCGAGGGGATGGATGAAGTTGAATTGTGCTGGTTCATATGGTGTTGCTGGAGGAGCAGGTGCAGGAGCGATTCTTAGGAATGAAGATGGCGCCATTATTTTTTCTTTGTGCAGGAAGCTAAACTTGTGCCGAGATGTGTTAGAAGCAGAACTAAGTGCATGTAAGGAGGGCCTCACCACTGCGCTCCAGAGGAACAATACAGCCATACAAATTGAGTTGGGGTCGAAGAGTGTAGTGAAGATGACCAACAGCACGAAAGTTGATAGATCAATATACGCCCACTTGGTGTTTGACATTAAGCAGCTAATTGGTAGCTGTAATTCTTGTATCTCCTTTGGTAGTATTTCTCAAAATAAAGCTAGTGCTTGGCTGGCGAACTATGCTATGTCTTCTGGTAGAACTATGACCTGGCTTGGAGCAGGTCCTCCGGAGGTCCTAGGAATAGCATCCGATGATTGTAATACGTCGGTGATTGAGTAATGGAAGTTTTATTTCTGCAAAAAAAAAAACAGAATCAGAGGGTTTTCGAGCAAAAGGATTTGACGACACTCGTGCTGACGGCATTGGTCAAGGAGAACGTCAAGTGTTTCAGCGAGGCTACGATGAGGGTACCCACTCTGGGTTTGGGATGTAATGATTTTGTTTTGAAGGCTGGTGTTGAGTGGGTAATTCGCCCGGAATTTTCTGGTTGTCAATTCAAATTTGTATGACTTCTGTTCTTCTATAATGCAAAGGCAGAGTTCCCGCTGTTCACGCCAAAAATAGATCAAAATGAAGTCACTCGTGGGGAGGAGAAAATTTGTTCAAGATCCAGGCCTAAGCTTAATTTCTTGTTTGTTTTTTTTTTGGCCTCGATGAGACGATGAGACGTCGATCGGTTTGTGATGGTACGGGTGGCATGAGACACACGTTTTCATGAGGACGGGGGCGGGGGGTCCATCTATCGTATGGACATGCGGGGCTCGGGACCAATATATCGGTCGTGGTCGTTTTCCAACTTCCGTGGTGGCCTATGCCTCATCTCCTCGTCTCTTGCATTTGCATTTTGCGGCAGGAGCGACCGTCCCGGACCCCCACGGCTGGACCTCCGGTCTGCAGTCCACCTCTGTGTTGGTCTCGTGGAGAGGCCGAAAATGACTCGACCGATCCAGCAAATTGGCCGGGACACGCGGGGTTCACCGAGCCGACGACCTTCTCGGCGCGCTGTCACGCGTATAGGGACAGGCACGTTACCATTTGACTGCATGTACATCTTTCTTCCTTTCTTTTCTCGGCAAAGCCATTGACTTCATCGATCCGGAGGATTTCATTAGAGAAAAACGCTGATTGTGCATCTCTGGGTCGACCGTGACTGCTCACTATCTCAAAATCCCGAGTACACCTACGCCATCGTATGCGCGGATTCACACTTAAGGCTCCGCTTGGATTAGCGTTTGGCCTCTCAATACCCCTGTAAAAACGATACAGACCTCTAGGCGTCGTTTTTTCTCCCGGCGAAACTCACGCTGCGGCCGGTATAATACAAGTGTATACAAAATCCGGATGTAATATCTTACACCGAATCCAAGCGGGCCCTAAGACTATTATTAGATACAGGAGCTGCGAGACACTTTAAAACTAACCAAATCATCGCAAATATCTTGCTAGCTGGTGACAGGAACAACGCGAGACGTCAAACCTAGAGTTTGATCCTTTTTTTTTCTGGGCGAAAATGATTAGACTTATTATAAAGATTCACTGAAAATACAAGACACCTCAAATATAACAAAAATTACATCGGGATTCGTAGACCACGGAACGACCATTGTCGACGCGCCGCTGTCGCCGCTCCCATACCGGAGACTTGAGAATATGTGATTGCTCCTCTATCCCCATCTCTCTTCTTCATCGGAATTTTTTTATTTTAATTCTTTTTTCTGTGGGGAAAAAATGGGAGTTTTATTTCTTAGGTAATAGGATTACAATCTACTAGCAAGAGCTCCTCTATATAGGGAGAACCTCTTTGAAGCCAAATAGCGGTACAAGACTCAGTACGATTGTAATTAGCTAGACAATTTGATATCCTATTTTGAGACCTATTAAGATAGACACACACAAACACAAGCTTTCCTCGTCAAAAAAAGACGCACGCATGCATGTCGTAAATTTACTTTCTTTGGTTCTTGGTTGTGTGTATATTGTAGCGTGTACTACTATTAAATTCTACAGTCCATTACTCTAAAACCGACTCCTAATACAACATCTGTGTTAAACCACATCACCCAAAAAAGTAGTCGCTTGGTTATATCAAGAATCAATCAAATTCAATGGGTCTTGCAGTCAGGCCTACAAACAGACATGTCCTTTGATTAAAGGACACATCCTTTGGTGAAAGGATGTCTCTCAAAACGAAGACATGTCTCTTGGTAAAAGGATGTCTCTTGGTGGAAAGACCTGTCTCTTTGCAAAAAAATATGATTGGTGAAAACATGTCTCTTCATGAAAAGACATATTAGAAAACAATGAAAAGAAATGCAATAATTATTAAATTAACTTGTTACAAAATCCAATATGTAATTTTCTGAAGGATGCAACCATAAAAATTGCACCTTTACAAAGAAAACCAATGTACCTAAATTTAATATTGTAATTTTTGTGCATTTTAACTACGTTTGGACTTTGCAACCTCATGCTTAAGAAATACAGTCTTTTTATAAATATTTTATAATAAACTCACTAAGACATTTAATAATATCCGCAGCAAAGCATGGGCTTTACACTACTGAATAACATTAAGCTACAGTTCAAGTCGGCAATGAAAAGTGGGACCATGAATAGAACTAGTATTAGCTCCAAATGAGTAACTATTTGGTCAATCGTTTAATATTCAACTCACTTATGTCATCTAGAGACGATAAAAGAACCACCCACATGAATGATCAATTGATGGATCTTAAATGATTTATAGACAGTAGCCACTGAGTAGAACAAAGTATTAAGACAACAATGTCAACTCTAGAAGTATTAGCCATTGAGTCTTCATGAAGAGTCACTCTTAGTTATTGTTGATGGTTGATACTTGATTGGCCGAGAGAATAGAATATGAATTTCAATATATGTGTGTTACCACGCTATCCTAGGACCTATTCACTCTAATTCAATTTTTGAAACACACACGGGGCGAAAAACTCAAAGATACTCTTCATTCATGCTAGTAGTGGTAAATCCATGAATTTAATCTAAATTATTTTCTTACACTAAATAAATAAACATCCGAATTCGGGATCATTCCATGAGTCCCATTTCAAAGCATGTCCTTTAAGGGGAAATGAAAATAAAATTAACCATCGTTTCCCATTTGCTCTCTATTTCATGGGTGGAAGAACTAAAATAGAGGAAAGACGAATAAGAAAAGTATATTTTTTGCACAAGCCATAACTCATAGGACACTTTCTAATAGAAAAATTAAAGGTCAAAACATTTCCTCGGAATATGTGGACATCAGGTAAGTTGGGAAGGTATGCATCGCGGATCCATAGTCATCCGCACTACCACATGCGGCTGGCCTAGAGTGGTATCTTGAGAGTTGCTGCTACTACAAGACCGACGAATTCTTTTTGTCAACAGAGATTTTGTTTCTATCCTTTTTGCTATCTTTTATTATATTATTAATTAACCAAAAATGGTAAATCCTTTATAAAGTTTCTTTAGTCGATATTTCTTTGCAAATCTAGTGCACCGAGCATAATTGAAAACTTTTCTAGATGTGTTGAGGACAAATGGCTTGTTTGATTATTTCAGAGTAACTTGAGTGAAGGATCAAAGATGTCAACAGGGGGGGGGGGTGAATATGTGACTACAAAATTTAACCGTTTCTTAGTTGCTTTTAGGGATTGAGGTATCTTAGATTCTCAAAAATCAAACTAAACTAGCAACCAGATAAACAACAACACAATACAATACGAATGAAAGTAAATACATGGAATCGAGATAACCACAAGCGTAGAGACGAAGGTTTATTTCGAAGTTCATACCCTTGGGGGTGTTTAATATCCGCTAGAAAGGTGGAGGCTAACGAATGCCCTCGACAACACCAAATGCCCTGCCCTTCTTCTCTAAGATCCTGGATTATCAAATGCCCTTACTTCCTTCACTAGTGGGAGGTTTTTACATGACCTCCAAACCAGAAAAAACTCCCCGGGAGTACAAAATCACACTTAGGAGGCTTCTGAGTGATACCAAACTTGCCAGGGTTCCCCACAAAGCCAGGAGCAATATGAAGCACATAAACATGGGGTTAATCAAAGTTTTGTTAGTGGAACCTGTTGGGGAACGTAGTAATTTTAAAAAAATTCCTACGCACATGCAAGATCATGGTGATGCATAGCAACGAGAGGGGAGAGTGTTGTCTATGTACCCTCGTAGACCGGAAGCGGAAGCGTTAGCACAACGCGGTTGATGTAGTCGTACGTCTTCACAGCCCGACCGATCAAGCACCGAAACTACGGCACCTCCGAGTTCTAGCACACGTTCAGCTCGATGACGATCCCCGGACTCCGATCCAGCAAAGTGTCGGGGAAGAGTTCCATAAGCACGACAGCGTGGTGACGATTTTGATGTTCTACCGTCGCAGGGCTTCGCCTAAGCACCGCTACAATATTATCGAGGATTATGGTGGAGGGGGCACCGCACACGGCTAAGAAAATGATCACGAAGATCAACTTGTGTCTAGAGGTGCCCCCCTGCCCCCGTATATAAAGGAGCAAGGGGGGAGGCCGGCCGGCCCTTGGGGCGCGCCAAGGAGGGGAGAGTCCTCCTCCTAGTAGGAGTAGGACTCCCCTTTCCTAGTCCAACTAGGAAGAGAGAAGGGGGAAGGAAAGAGAGGGAGAGGGAGAGGGAAAGAGGGGCCGCGCCCCCTCCCCTAGTCCAATTCGGACTCCCCATGGGAGGGGGCGCGCCACCTCCTGGGCTGCTGCCCTCTCTCTCCCCTCAAGCCCACTAAGGCCCAATACTTCCCCGGAGGGTTCCGGTAACCCTTCCGGCACTCCGGTTTTCTCCAAAATCACCTGAAACACTTCCGGTGTCCGAATATAGCCGTCCAATATATCGATCTTTGTGTCTCGACCATTTCGAGACTCCTCGTCATGTCCGTGATCATATCCGGGACACCAAACAACCTTCGGTACATCAAAATATATAAACTCATAATGAAACTGTCATCGTAACGTTAAGCGTGCGGACCCTATGGGTTCGAGAACAATGTAGACATGATCGAGACACGTCTCCGGTCAATAACCAATAGCGGAACCTGGATGCTCATATTGGCTCCTACATATTCTACGAAGATCTTTATCGGTCAGACCGCATAACAACATACGTTGTTCCCTTTGTCATCGGTATGTTACTTGCCCGAGATTCGATCGTCGGTATCTCAATACCTAGTTCAATCTCGTTACCGGCAAGTCTCTTTACTCGTTCCATAATACATCATCTCGCAACTAACTTATTAGTTGCACTGCTTGCAAGGCTTAAGTGATGTGCATTACCGAGAGGGCTCAGAGATACCTCTCCGACAATCGGAGTGACAAATCCTAATCTCGAAATACGCCAACCCAACATGTACCTTCGGAGACACCTGTAGAGCACCTTTATAATCACCCAGTTATGTTGTGACGTTTGGTAGCACACAAAGTGTTCCTCCAGTAAACGGGAGTTACATAATCTCATAGTCATAGGAACATGTATAAGTTATGAAGAAAGCAATAGCAACAAACTAAACGATCAAGTGCTAAGCTAATGGAATGAGTCAAGTCAATCACATCATTCTCCTAATGATGTGATCCCGTTAATCAAATGACAACTCATGTCTATGGCTAGGAAACATAACCATCTTCGATCAACGAGCTAGTCAAGTAGAGGCATACTAGTGACACTCTGTTTGTCTATGTATTCACACATGTATTATGTTTCCGGTTAATACAATTCTAGCATGAATAATAAACATTTATCATTAAATAAGGAAATAAATAATCACTTTATTATTGCCTCTAGGGCATATTTCCTTCAGTCTCCCACTTGCACTAGAGTCAATAATCTAGTTCACATCGCCATGTGATTTAACATCAATAGTTCACATCGTCATGTGACCAACACCCAAAGGATTTACTAGATTCAATAATCTAGCTAGTTCACATCGCTATGTGATTAACGCCCAAAGAGTACTAGGGTGTGATCATGTTTTGCTTGTGAGACAAGTTTAGTCAATGGGTCTGCCACATTCAGATCCATAAGTATTTTGCAAATTTCTATGTCAACAATGCTCTGCACTAAGCTACTCTAGCTAATTGCTCCTACTTTCAATATGTATCCAGATTGAGACTTTGAGTCATCTCGATCAGTGTCAAAACTTGCATCGACGTAACCCTTTACGACGAACCTTTTGTCACCTCCATAATCGAGAAACATATCCTTATTCCACTAAGGATAATTTTGACCAATGTCCAGTGATCTACTCCTAGATCACAATTGTACTCCCTTGCCAAACTCAGGGCAGGGTATACAATAGGTCTGGTACACAGCATGGCATACTTTATAGAACCTATGGCTGAGGCATAGGGAATGACTTTCATTCTCTCTCTATCTTCTACCGTGGTCGGGTTTTGAGTCTTACTCAACTTCAGACCTTGTAATACAGGCAAGAACTCCTTCTTTGACTGTTCCATTTTGAACTACTTCAAAATCTTGTCAAGGTATGTACTCATTGAAAAAACTTATCAAGCGTCTTGATCCATCTCTATAGATCTTGATGCTCAATATGTAAGCAGCTTCACCGAGGTCTTTCTTTGAAAAACTCCTTTCAAACATTCATTTATACTTTGCAGAATAATTCTACATTATCTCCGATCAACAATATGTCATTCACATATACTTATCAGAAATGTTATAGTGCTCCCACTCACTTTCTTGTAAATACAGGCTTCACCGCAAGTCTGTATAAAACTATATGCTTTGATCAACTTATCAAAGCGTATATTCCAACTCCGAGATGCTTGCACCAGTCCATAGATGGATCGCTGGAGCTTGCATATTTCGTTAGCACCTTTAGGATTGACAAAACCTTCTGGTTGCATCATATACAACTCTTCTTTAATAAATCCATTAAGGAATGCAGTTTTATTTATCCATTTGCCAGATTTCATAAAATGTGGCAATTGCTAACATGATTCGAACAGACTTAAGCATAGATACGAGTGAGAAACTCTCATCGTAGTCAACACCTTGAACTTGTCAAAAAACTTTTTGCGACAATTCTAGCTTTGTAGATAGTAACACTACTATCAGCGTCCGTCTTCCTCTTGAAGATCCATTTAATCTCAATGGCTCACCGATCATTGGGCAAGTCAATCAAAGTCCATACTTTGTTCTCATACATGGATCTCATCTCAGATTTCATGGCCTCAAGCCATTTCACGGAATCTGGGCTCATCATCGCTTCCTCATAGTTCGTAGACTCGTCATGGTCAAGTAACATGACCTCCAGAACAGGATTACCGTACCACTCTGGTGCGGATCTCACTCTGGTTTACCTATGAGGTTCGGTAGTAACTTGATCTGAAGTTACATGACCATCATCATTAGCTTCCTCACTAATCGGTGTAGTAGTCACAGGAACATATTTCTATGATGAACTACTTTCCAATAACGGAGCAGGTACAGTTACCTCATCAAGTTCTACTTTCCTCACACTCACTTCTTTCGAGAGAAACTCCTTCTCTAGAAAGGATCCATTCTCAGCAATGAATAACTTGCCTTCGGATCTGTGATAGAAGGTGTACCCAACATTTTCTTTTGGATATCCTATGAAGATTTACTTCTCCGATTTGGGTTCGAGCTTATCATGTTGAAACTTTTTCACATAAGCATTGCAGTCCCAAACTTTAAGAAATGACAGCTTAGGTTTCTCGCCAAACCACAGTTCATACGGTGTCGTCTCAACGGATTTAGATGGTGCCCTTTTTAATGTGAATGTAGTTGTCTCTAATGCATAACCCCAAAACGATAGTGGTAGATCGGTAAGAGACATCATAGATCGCACTATATCTAATAAAGTACAGTTATGACATTCGGACACACCATTACACTGTGGTGTTCCAGGTGGCGTGAGTAGTGAAACTATTTCACATTGTTTTAACTGAAGGCCAAACTCGTAACTCAAATATTTTACTTCTGCGATCATATCGTAGAAACTTTTATTTTTGTTACGATGATTCTCCACATCACTCTGAAATTCTTTGAACTTTTCAAATATTTCAGACTTGTGTTTCATCAAGTAGATATACTCATATCTGCTCAAATCATCTGTGAAGATCAGAAAATAATGATACCTGTCGCGAGCCTCAATATTCATTGGACCACATACATCAGTATGTATGATTTCCAACAAATCTGTTGCTCGCTTCATTGTTCCGGAGAACGGAGTCTTAGTCATCTAGCCCATGAGGCATGGTTCGCAAGCATCAATTGATTCATAATCAAGTGATTCCAAAAGCCCATCAGCATGGATTTTCTTCATGCACTTTACACCAGTATGACCTAAACGGCAGTGCCACAAATAAGTTGCACTATCATTATTAACTTTGCATCTTTTGGTTTCAATATTATGAATATTTGTATCACTAAGATCGAGATCCAACGAACCATTTTCATTGGGTGTGTAACCATATAAGGTTTTATTCATGTAAACAGAACAACAATTTATTCTCTTACTTAAATGAATAACTGTATTGCAATAAACATGATCAAATCATATTCATGCTCAACACAAACACCAAATAACACTTATTTAGGTTCAACACTAATCCCAAAAGTATAGGAAGTGTGCGATGATGATCATATCAATCTTGGAACCACTTCCAACACACATCGTCACTTCACCCTTAACTAGTCTCTGTTCATTCTGCAACTCCCGTTTCGAGTTACTATTCTTAGCAACTGAACCAGTATCAAATACCGAGGGGTTGCTACGAACACTAGTAAAATACACATCAATAATCTATATATCAAATATACCTTTGTTCACTTTGCCATCCTTCTTATCAGCCAAATACTTGGGGCAGTTCCGCTTCCAGTGACCAGTCCCTTTGCAGTAGAAGCACTTAGTCTCAGGCTTAGGACCAGAATTGGGCTTATTCACTTGAGCAGCAACTTGCTTGTCGTTCTTCTTGAAGTTCCCCTTCTTCCCTTTGCCCTTTTCTTGAAACTAGTGGTCTTGTCTACCATCAACATTTGATATTTTTTCTTGATTTCTACCTTCATTGATTTCAGCATTACGAAGAGCTTGGGAATCGTTTCCGTTATCCCTTGCATATCATAGTTCATCACGAAGTTCTACTAACTTGGTGATGGTGACTAGAGAATTCTATCAATCACTATCTTATCTGAAAGATTAACTCCCACTTGATTCAAGCGATTGTAATATCCAGACAATCTGAGTATATGCTCACTGCTTGAGCTATTCTCCTCCATCTTTTTAGCTATAGAACTTTGTTGGAGACTTCATATCTCTCAACTCAGGTATTTGCTTGAAATATTAACTTCAACTCCTGGAACATCGCATATGGTCCATGACATTCAAAACATCTTTGAAGTCCCGATTCTAAGCCGTTTAAGTATGGTGCACTAAACTATCAAGTAGTCATCATATTAAGCTAGCCAAATGTTCATAACATCTGCATCTGCTCCTGCAATAGGTTTGTCACCTAGCGGTGCATCAAAGACATAATTCTTCTGTGCAGTAATGAGGATAAACCTCAAATCACGCATCCAATCCGCATCATTGCTACTAACATCTTTCAACTTAGTTTTCTCTAGGAACATATCAAAAATAAAACAGGGGAGCTAAACGCGAGCTATTGATCTACAACATAGATATGCTAATACTACCAGGACTAAGTTCATGATAAATTAAAGTTCAATTAATCATATTACTGAAGAACTCCCACTTAGATAGACATCCCTCTAATCCTCTAAGTGATCACATGATCCAAATCAACTAAACCATGTCCGATCATCACGTGAGATGGAGTAGTTTCAATGGTGAACATCAATATGTTGATCATATCTACTATATGATTCACGCTCGACCTTTCGGTCTCAGTGTTCCGAGGCCATATCTGCATATGTTAGGCTCGTCAAGTTTAACCTGAGTATTCTGCGTGTGCAAAACTAGCTTGCACCCGTTGTAGATGGACATAGAGCTTATCACACCCGATCATCACGTGATGATACGACCCTATGTAATAATTTAGATACCAAGGCCGTTGTTATTTCGCTTGAAGCCGATATTGTTCAGAAATACTCTACATATACACTGGAGCACCTGTAGCTAAGTTATGCAGCTGATCAGACAGTAGTAAATGCAACGTGCATGCACGATGCGTTGCGGGCGATGTGCATAGAGAAGGAAGATAAATATGTTCAGGTTGAGATGGTTGGTCCTGGATCATACGTGCATGCCTCACGAGGACATCAACATGAAGAATATTCTAATTACTTTAACAAGCCACATTTTGAAGGAGACGTCAAGGAGTACATGGCCGATTTGCTTGCCAAGAATATTTGCTATGTTAGGATCAAACCAAGAATATTATTTCTGTTTCTTTTCCTACCCAGCAAGGAAAATATTGGTTTGAGAATTCCTCTTAATTGGGAGTTGTTGAGTTTAAAGGATGTTGGATGGGGCCCACCAGCAAAAGAACAGATCAAGCCGTCGGTTGCTCCAAACTAGTAGTTTCGCTTCCTTAAACAAATAGTCGGTTTAGCATAGATTACGTGTTAGTACTTAGTACGTATCAAGTAGTACTTGTTTCCCAAGTTAGCTAGGGTGTGCGAGCGGCTATTATATAAAGCCAGTTGACTCTTTGTAAAAGGCAGGTTATATTTTGATAATAAACATGATGTGTTTTTAGGGTAGACACCCGTATCGAGTTTTGGGGGAAGCTATCTAAAAATCCCTAAGTTTTGGAGGAAGCTTTAGAAAACCTCTTTGTTGCGATTTCTCTTCATGGAAATTGTTTTGCGCGTGAGTGCCGTCGTTGAGATTGGTTTTCTCGTGCTGAATCATAAGGTTCAATCCCTCTATTTCGCGTACATCGCGTGCGCGGACGAGAGGTTACTACTGCTGAAGGTGGAGTGTCGTGAAAGGTCGGACCGTAACAACGGATCGGATCTCGCCACGAGGTTCGGTCTACATCATGTCTGGGCACGACGAACTTTGGCAATGGTGCATACTCAGGGAGAACACTTTTATCTTGAAATTTAGTGAGAGACCATCTTATAATGCTACCGTCAATCAAAGCAAGATAAAATGCATAAAAGGTAAACATCACATGCAATCAATATAAGTGATATGATATGGCCATCATCATCTTGTGCTTATGATCTCCATCTCCGAAGCACCGTCATGATCACCATCGCCACCGGCGCGACACCTTGATCACCATTGTAGCATCGTTGTCGTCTCACCAATCTTATGCTTCCACGACTATCGCTACCGCTTAGTGATAAAGTAAAGCATTACAGCGCGATTGCATTGCATACAATAAAGCGACAACCATATGGCTCCTGCCAGTTGTCGATAACTCGGTTACAAAACATGATCATCTCATACAATAAAATTTAGCATCATGTCTTGACCATATCACATGACAACATGCCCTGCAAAAACAAGTTAGACGTCCTCTACTTTGTTGTTGCAAGTTTTACGTGGCTGCTACGGGCTTTAGCAAGAACCGTTCTTACCTACGCATCAAAACCACAACGATAGTTTGTCAAGTTGGTGCTGTTTTAACCTTCGCAAGGACCGGGTGTAGCCACACTCGGTTCAACTAAAGTTGGAGAAACTGACACCTGCCAGCCACCTGTGTGCAAAGCACGTCGGTAGAACCAGTCTCGCGTAAGGGTACGCGTAATGTCGGTCCGGGCCGCTTCATCCAACAATACCGCCGAACCAAAGTATGACATGCTGGTAAGTAGTATGACTTATATCACCCACAACTCACTTGTGTTCTACTCGTGCATAATATTAACGCATAAAACCTAGGCTCTGATACCACTGTTGGGGAATGTAGTAATTTCAAAAAAAATCCTACGCACACGCAAGATCATGGTGATGCATAGCAACGAGAGGGGAGAGTATTGTCTACGTATCCTCATAGACCGGAAGCGGAAGCGTTAGCACAACGCGGTTGATGTAGTCGTACGTCTTCACAGCCCGACCGATCAAGCACCGAAACTACGGCACCTCCGAGTTCTAGCACACGTTCAGCTCGATGACGATCCCCGGACTCCGATCCAGCAAAGTGTCGGGGAAGAGTTCCGTCAGCACGACGGCTTGGTAACGATCTTGATGTTCTATCGTCGCAGGGCTTCGCCTAAGCACCGCTACAATATTATCGAGGATTATGGTGGAGGGGGGCACCGCACACGGCTAAGAAAACGATCACGAAGATCAACTTGTGTCTAGAGGTGCCCCCTACCCCCGTATATAAAGGAGCAAGGGGGGAGGCCGGACGGCCCTTGGGGCGCGCCAAGGAGGGGGAGTCCTCCTCCTAGTAGGAGTAGGACTCCCCTTTCTTAGTCCAACTAGGAAGAGAGAAGGGGAAGGAAAGAGAGGGAGAGGGAGAGGGAAAGAGGGGCCGCGCCCCCCTCCCCTAGTCCAATTCGGACTCCCCATGGGAGGGGGCGCGCCACCTCCTGGGCTGTTGCCCTCTCTCTCCCCTCAAGCCCACTAAGGCCCAATACTTCCCCGGGGGGTTCCGGTAACCCTTCCGGCACTCCGATTTTCTCTGAAATCATCCGAAACACTTCCGGTGTCCGAATATAGCCGTTCAATATATCGATCTTTATGTCTCGACCATTTCGAGACTCCTCGTCATGTCCGTGATCATATCCGGGACTCCGAACAACCTTCAGTACATCAAAATATATAAACTCATAATGAAACTGTCATCGTAACGTTAAGCGTGCGGACCCTACGGGTTCGAGAACAATGTAGACATGACCGAGACACGTCTCCGGTCAATAATCAATAGCGGAACCTGGATGCTCATATTGGCTCCTACATATTCCACAAAGATCTTTATCGGTCAGACCGCATAACAACATACGTTGTTCCCTTTGTCATCGGTATGTTACTTGCCCGAGATTCGATCGTCGGTATCTCAATACCTAGTTCAATCTCGTTACCGGCAAGTCTCTTTACTCGTTTCGTAATACATCATCTCGCAACTAACTTATTAGTTGCACTGCTTGCAAGGCTTAAGTGATGTGCATTACCGAGAGGGCCCAGAGATACCTCTCCAACAATCGGAGTGACAAATCCTAATCTCGAAATACGCCAACCCAACATGTACCTTAGGAGACACCTATAGAGCACCTTTATAATCACCCAGTTACGTTGTGACGTTTGGTAGCACACAAAGTGTTCCTCCGATAAACGGGAGTTGCATAATCTCATAGTCATAGGAACATGTATAAGTTATGAAGAAAGCAATAGCAACAAACTAAGCGATCAAGTGCTAAGCTAATGGAATGGGTCAAGTCAATCACATCATTCTCCTAATGATGTGATCCCGTTAATCAAATGACAACTCATGTCTATGGCTAGGAAACATAACCATCTTCGATCAACGAGCTAGTCAAGTAGAGGCATACTAGTGACACTCTGTTTGTCTATGTATTCACACATGTATTATGTTTTCGGTTAATACAATTCTAGCATGAATAATAAACATTTATCATGAAATAAGGAAATAAATAATAACTTTATTATTGCCTCTAGGGCATATTTCCTTCAGAACCACAAATCTATTTCTTTTCATCTCAAGAGAAGGAAATTTTGGCCGACTATAGAGGGAGGATGCAAGATGAAGATGGTCAACAATTGTACATACTTCAGATCTGATCACTACCTCACTTGGAGAAGAAGAGGGATTTATGTATATTCACTTCAAATCTGTTACTTTCTAGATTTTGAGCAAACCCGGAGTCTCCAAGATAACATGGCTCCCTGGAAATACTTTGGGCTATCCATGAGCGCCTAATCGGATCAAGTCTAGAGGTTTCGGGCCAAAACTATAGGCAACATGCACATTCAAGTGCATATGAATTTTGGCTTTGGCACAACTGCCTCATAGGATTAATTTTTAGGCAAGAATCCCCACGTGTTCCACGTTCAATCCATCTGTATAGTGGGATGTTCCCATTGACTCAAATAATGCGCAAAACTATGCATAATTACATAAACACCATCTTATTTTGTTCTTTTTGACACGGGGGTGTCAAACCACCTTTGCTTCACTTACAATGGGGCTAAATTACCAAAACCCGCGTACGGACTAAGATGTCCTTTCACTTTGGAAGGAATTACTATGCGTCCACGAATTGATAACCATAAGTCACCCACTTAACAAAAACTTCTCACTGTCTAGAAGCCTCTTCGTTTTGGGGCCCAAAAAGAGATCCACCAAGAGATCCACAAATCCATCCATTTTTTTAATGTTCCTTAGGTTTATTTTTTTTATTTTGACCTTATCATATTTTTCTTATTATAAAAAACCAAAACATCATTAGTATATACTCAAGTAAGAATCTATTTTGGATAAGTACCTATGTATTCCCAACCTATCTTTATGTGCTCATGATTTTTCGGAATTCATAATTAAGAAGATCACAACATCTACACTTGGTGAGTTATTTTAAAAACTGAAATGCATCATTAGCTTTGAAGTATCTTTGTATTTATCTACTTGAGGAAAACTAAGGAAGAAAATTGATACATCCAAAGATATCATTAATTCCAAAGCATAATGATGTATTTTCATTGCAATTTATCATTTTATGGGAATAAATTTATTTATTGTAGGATGTGCACATATTCTTGTTTTCTCTTTGTGTGTGTACAAAATTCAAGAAAATTGGATACATAAATTTATCTATTTATTTATTTGAAATCCTTGTATGTTGTGTGTCATGTCGTCTAATATATCGATCCAATTTAGAATTGTTTCAAAGAAGTCCCTCTAAGACCAGTTTCCATCCAGATGTAGGAAGTTACAATAGGATCAAAAGTAGTTTCCCCATTGAATATATAAGTTAGGCTTTCAAATCCCTCAACTCGGGGTTAGGACGACTCAACAGATGCAAGTCAATATTTCTAAAATCCACCTCCTATGGGAGTCTGAGGAGGGTGATTGTATTCAATCTTTTGATAGTCCGCGTAATTGGACATGGTTGTTTACTTATATTCATTAAATGACATGGGAGGCTCTATAGTTGCCCAAGGTGAAAATATTGAAGAGGTCAACAAGAGGTGTGGGGTGATAGGAGACTATAAGTTTTAGATTTTCTCAACAACTTAAGGGATACTATAGATAAAGTGAGTTCTCTAGCTATGCACTATGGTAGGAACGACCTAAATGGCACACTAGCTAGATAGAAATCACAAGCACAAAGTAAAGGAATGGGGAATTTAATAACTACAAGTTGGAGACAAGTATGTATCTCGAAGTTCACATTCTTGGAGGAGAGCTAATCTCTGTTGGAGGGGTGTGGGCATCAAAGCTTCTCAAATGTTGTTGAGGATCCACCATTTCTCCTTAAGCCTCCCAACAAAGGAAGGAACTCAATTCACTTCGGGTTGGTCTTGAGGTGACAAGATGAAACTTTACAAACTTCTCCGGAGCACACCATAGCTGTAAGCTTCCAAAAGGACTCCAACCATCTAGGAACACCCACAACTCCAAGAGTTATAAGATCCATGAAGGATTCAAGGGGATTCAATTTTTTTGCTTGGGGAAAGTGTAGACCAAGATCTATTGAAATCAATGGAGGAGAAAGAATGGAGTCGACCCATTCCTCGTGGGTAAGAAGGGAGGCTTATATAGTCCCCCCCCTCCCCCCCCCCCTCCCCCCCAAAAAATCCAACTATTATGGAGTTGTCATGTGTGCCCCAAAGGTTCTAGCTGGCTCATGTCAGTATTCAGGTAGCCTCTCAGGAAAACAGAGAGCTGCAACATAGGGGTTGCAAGCCTATATTGTGCCTGGAGGTTGTTTTAGAGACAACGTGAAGGTTCCAACCGCTGAATGTTTTAGGTTCTCTCCTAGGTTAACGAAGAGCTGAAACTCTACAGTCTGGAGGTTTCAGGGGACACCAGAGAAATGCAAAAACAATGATTAGGTTCTCTCTCTTGGCATTAGGTGAGTTTGTAGGTGAAACATGAGTTGATTCCCACCTATTTCTCCAAAGTGTACCATTTGTTTATAGTACAGCTTTCATGAATCACTAGGATGTCATATATTTTCTCTTTTTGGATAAGGGAATGAGGGGGGGGGTCTCCAACCGTGCTTGCTTGCCTTCAAATGTGCCAACACATTTAATACATTAAAGCACATGGTTAGATCACTCTTTATCTGATGGAAAATCCAATCTATCACGTCTATGGGATGGTTCGTATCCGTGGATTTTGCCCCTAGTTCTTGACTCTACTCGATTCTGCCCTTAAAACACATTTTAGGTCACACGAATGCCCTTTGATCGTTTGACCATTGATTTGAAAATTCATAACAAACTCGTATGAACTCATAAAAATGCAAATAAGACATCAAAATGTTTAGAAAAACATGACCTATATGTGTATGTTATTTGCATTCATGACAAAAAAACTATTTAAACTGCACGAGGTTATTAATGTTATTAAACCTAAAAAGGTATGGAAACTATTTTTTTCATGAATGCAAATGACATGCATATATAGGTGATGTTTTTCTTAACATTCTGATATCGTGTTTGCATTTTTTTTGAGTTCATATGAATTTTCAAAGTTTGGTCAAATGGCTTTGACTAGGTCAAAGGGAATTCCGGCTACCTAACATGCTTTTTTAGAGGCAAAACTGAGCAGAGTCAAAAACTAAAGGCAAGGACCCTGATAAGTGCCGAATGTCAGGTACGAGCACATGACAACTTCGAACATTTTTTTTGGCAAGTTTACTTACGCAAAGATGATAGCTTCAGTTGGCAAGCATAGCAACTTTCGTGCTTCAGTTTATTTTTAAAAGAAAATTGTCGTGTGTCACTGAGCATGAATTGCCATCGAAAATCGTCAGGGGGCGGAGTGCCACGCACCTGACATGTGGCACTTATCAACAGGGAATGGCAAAACTCACTGTCATTTACTAGGACTTCTTTTGTGTATACTTGTTTTGGCAAGATGTATTAGCCCACAGGCTTCGTTTGAGGAATATATTCGGATGTGTATGACTTACAAAGGCAATAAATGATGTGCACAATTCGGGCTGAAGCATATGAAAACACGGACAGACGATGCAACATCAGTCTTGTTCTTCCCCTTCTTGTATGATACGAATTTAGGTTCCTATTTGTTGTACTGTCAGACAGTGGGCTATGACTAACAGTAGGCCGGAGAAAAAATCAATGAGTGGGACACATGGTCTGTGGAGATATGTGAACCAACTAACAGTGGGCTCGGAAGACATACGGACTTCCCCAAAACTCCCTTAGTTTGAGAATGATTTGAGAAAAATCGGACGTCCGGACCAGTCCACACATTTAACAGTGGGCCCAGAAAACATACGGACTTTCCCAAAACTCCCTTAGTTTGAGAACGATTTAAGAAAAATCGGATGTCCGGACCAGTCCACACATTTGATGACTAGTGTTGGATGGCTAAAAATGTCCGTACAGTCCGTGTCTAGACATTAGGTGATCCGCGTTGGAGTTGCCCTCACACCTCCCGGTTGTGCCTGCCCATGAAGCATTGCAACAAGGTGAACCCTGCGACAGCAGGGGAGCCGATAAACCTCCATGATGCCATCGTATTGCCTGCCATTGGCAGCGGCCTGCTTGACCCGGGTGGTTACAAATCATCCACCAGTCGCCGAGAACTCCGACAAGCGATAGCTTTACCCACTGTTGGGTTCCTCTTCTTTCCCCCGAGAATGAGAACATGGGTGGAAAAATAGATTGTGGTTGCAAGGCACCAGAGTGGATGAGTCCAACTCCGGTCTCAAAAGTTCAACGCATCTGTTCTGCTTGAGATGGGTGACCAATTGAGTCCAGTGTTTATGCTGCTCCATGATCTTGACATGCCATATTTTTCAGAAACCGTCGAGAATTTCCCGCTGAATCATACTCCAATGAGATCTTTGAAGCTTTGACGTGTCGGAGAGTCAAGCATAGCAGCAATTCAGGGAAAACTGTAGAGGACAATGTTTTCTTCGACAAGGGAACTTGATATGATACCGTTGAGCACATGATGGTTGTGGTTTGTGAAGCAGAGAAAATGAGAAGAAAACAAAGTTGCTTTTAAGATATTTCATTCATTGTGAAAAGATAAATCTATTGTACCAGTGCAGTCACATACAGGTCCAAAAACTGCAAGAACTTTCCTATCAATGCCAACAAAGGAGCAAAGGGCTTACACTCTTCCGATAAGCTGGGGCATCTAATCCAGTAAGGAAAATGAACTATCTGTTCGTTTCAGTACCGCTAATACTGTACAGAAGTAGTCAGCGTACTCTCAAGTTATCTGGTTGCCTGCTCCATGATGCCCTCTGTTCTGCGAAACTACCAATAACGGCAGATCGCTCCATGTTGCCTAAACGGTTGGCAACACGACTGTAATATTCGTCGCTATCGAAATCCACTAGTACCTTCACCAAATTTGCGCTCTGTTCGTCGACTACCACCTGTCCATCCGTGCTTGTTGTATTGTCAGCAATAATGCTTATTGGCTTCAGTAATAATGAATGTTGCATGTTTGATCCTTCCACCAAATAAACAGCACCAAGTAGTTCTCCCAGAAATATACCCTATGATTATGACAATTCGCGGGCCAAAAAATATGATAAGTACTTCTTAAAAATAAGTATTGAATCATGTATAAAAGTAAACTACAGTAGTTTGAGATGGAATAGTTGTGGCATTGCAGGTTTGGTATCCTCGGTATTGATTAAAACAATACGAGCATGGCCCGTGGGTCAAAACATTTTTTTTAAAATTAAGTCATAACAGAGAACATAAGGAGCTGAAGACATGTACCATATGATGATACAGCTGGTGCTTCTGTTGCAGGTCATGCAGCAATGACAACAAATGGAGGACAAAACTTGATTCTGGAGTATTTTCAGCATACTCTAGAGATTCAAGGAGAGTCTGAAAGGAAGAAGCTTTTCTCTGAGAGCTAAGAGGAATCAAAGTGATATCCATAGTGGATTCTAGAACTACTTTTGCAGCTAGGGGATCAAGAAACAGATTGAACTCCGCATATCTATTAGATGGAACAGTGAACACGTTGCCGTTTGAATTATTTTCATCTCTGATATGGCCTCCAACAACATATACACTCTGCAGAAGAGAGAAACATGTAATCAATATTAACAGTGCTAAAGATGACGTTATCATAGTTCAAAATGCAGTTCATACTGCATGAAACCAAAAGATATAAAACAACTGACCTTTATTACAGAACTTGCATTCCTGTCAGAGAGCACAATATTGGCCAAATTTGTAAGAGGTCCGTTGGTAAGTATAGTGATCTTCTCACTTGGATCAAGTTGCTTTTTAACAGACTGCCAAACTTCAAAAGCCAATGGTTGCCGAAGTTCCGGATTACCGGTATTTCTAGGAGCGCCATGTTCTACTGAATTTTCAGCAGTGTACCTAATAATTCAAATAACAGAGTTGTAAATATTAGGCCACGTTCATTACTCAGATGTGGGTCATTTGGTGGAAGGATACCTTCTAGGACTTTGTGGCAAAGACCGAGCTAGTCCATACAGAGTGTCAGAGTCGAGAAGTCCACCACTCCCTTGGGGAATAGCATTGACATACTTGCAGCCAAGGATTCCAGTGCCTAACGCGGTGGAAGTGCCACGGCCAACAGGAATGTCATCACGACCCATCATATGTAGAATGTCATAAACGATATCAATAGTTGCGGCATTGGCCCAACCATTGCCGCTGACGAGAATCCCCTACAGCCATGATAGCAAACATACTGTTGTAGAGAAAAATAGAGACAAAAATCATTTTATTGTACGGAGGCACATTACTGCATCGTCGCAGACAATTGGTACCTTCAAATCTATTTCTTCAACAGGCGCCTTCAAGAGATATATAAGGGAGACGAAATCTCCAGCACTCATGTCCATGTCAAAGATGGTTACTTTCCCTCTACTTTTGTTAACAAAGTTTGGCTTGTAAAGAACCTCTCTGTAGAATGGAAATTGTGCTGTAATGTCGAAATGGCCTGTGTTATCACGGAGAGTTAAGACCTGCAGGACACAGTTCAGCTATTACTATAATAAGAACCAATATGACACACACAAATGATTGCTGACATGCTTAGAGGCAGATTTTGTTTCATATTACATGTATGTGAGTGCAATGTGCATTGACTCTTCCATGTAGTACAACTCTGTGACTGGAGTACATAGTTTAGGTTGCTCTTAAGTAAGTACAAAAGGCTAATGATAATGGACATCCAGGGTAAAGCAGCAATACTGGGCTGGCTTAATGAACGTGAAATATTTATTCTTTCGGTATGGCACTCTGAACTCAGGAGTGGCGCTCACCCCAAATCCATTTTGGGGAGGTTTTCTGATGTAGGATAAACAAGCTCAAAATCAGAAGTTAAATTGAATTATCAAAGAATATGGATGCAACTTGTCTATTGTCACATAAGGAATCAAATTAGTTGTAAGCTGAACGTGATAACTGTATTGTTTTTCCTTAAAACTAAGACAATTGCACTGTACAGGCTACATTGATATTTTTCAAGAAATTGCAAAACTTGTGTCTCGGTGCATTACAAAGAAGAGAACTATTAACCTTGTGAGTTGTGAATCATACGGCCTGCAAGGTCGTGTCGCGTGGAGCTTACCTCTAGGAAGCTCTTGAAAAATTCCCTATCCAAACGGCTATTTTTATCCACATTTGATTTAGCCTTTGTGGCAACACGAACACGGACTGCTTCTAGACCAGAAATTTCCTTAGTGTATCCATCCTAAGAACAAATATAATTAGCCAGTAGTTTGTCATACACAGTATAATTTGTTAATTCACTTGCAACATGGGAACACTCTTCGTCCACCATTAAACAGCAACTTTTGCACCATTCTCCTACTTCATTTCATCATTACTATCTCCATTCATAAATACAAAAAACTTCCTAGAAAATGTGCAGTCAAAATTTCCTAACTTTGATTTGCAATATAAAATAAATTTGGATTGGTAAGGCATAAATTAAATAATTACATTTCACTACAAGTATTCACGTAATATATAATTTCATACTTTTCGTTAACATATACGTATAACATGTCAGGGTGGACCCAAAAGAAATGTGGAGTGGGGGCATTTGCTATGATTTTTTTTAAATTAAGCATTTTTTCTCAAGTATTTAAAAAGATTTGTGAAATTTGAGCCCTTTTTGGGTCTGCCCCTGTAAAAAGCGACAGTCAAGGATACGTGTTGGAGACTGTGTCAGTGTCTAAAACATCACCAATTTCCCAACAGAGGTAGTAAATTATATATATGTTAGAATCAAACTTGAGTTCCATTAAACAGTCCCTTTTTACATTTTGTTTTGGGCAATAGCAGGACATGGTAGATAAAGATATGGGTCGGAGAAAATTTAATGTAGCTTCATTGAAATTAACGTAAGTCCACTATATTTTATATAAACAAATTGTGCAACTGTAAAAATCAATTTGACTATACCATACCTCACATCTTCCTTTCCTACTTCCCTCTATAAGACAGAAGCCATCTATAATTCCAGTTTGAACATGACCACTATGAACTCCACCCTTTTTAAGACCAAACTTGGGAACAGCATGGCCATCGAATAATGGGTTTGAGCCATCATATATGCCATATGGTTCATTTGAAGTTATTACTGTAATGTTCATGTATTCCAGCTCAGCAAAATCATTTCCATGCAGCTTGTCATTGCGCATGCTAGAGATGGCTACACCAGAAGTAAAGGAATCCCACATAAAATAGCTCTGCATTAGGCCAAGAAAACAAAAAGGAAATGATAAGGAAAAAAGAAGAAAAATCCTATGTTATACTGAATTAAAATTTTGCAAGGGCGAAGAATATGAACCTACTGCATGGAATTGATCATCAGGCCATGTGTCTCGAGCCATTTTCAATGACTTGAAACAGTATTCTGCCTCAAATGTACTTTGGTGTTGTTGGAATGCATAAAAGAACTCTTCATTGACTGGAATCGTATTAGTTGCATCAAGAGGGACAAGTGTGATTGGAATGCCAGAATGAAACACCTGAAGTGGTAACATATTAGATAATTTATTGGCGTACTAAAGAGACACAATTGTGAAGTAAAGACAGGTTCCAGTATAATCAAGTTATTATATTAAGTATGAAAGGTCAAGTTTATATACCAGTAACAAACACCTAATGCTTATCTCGACAGAAGAATCATAGCTCCTGGCTTTTTATAACATGAAACAAATATGAGGGATGCCTAGGAGGAACTAGGCACCGAACTTTATTAAGTGAGAAGTGAGGATTGAACCCAAGCTGGCTACCCCATCAGTAGTGCTAACTCCCAGCTTCGATACAGAAACAAATTCACTCTTATTCTGAATTCTTCTATATATAGCTATATACACTATAATCTACAATATGATTGTGCAGGCACTTAATCACAAAAGGGAAGTAATAAATCTACCGTGTATGTCAGCATGGAATTTTTTACTAACATTAGCCTAAGAATGTATGACAGAAACTAGAGCAAGAAATGAGACCTGACTATGGCTTTGCTTCTTGGGAGGAATTTCCAAATATAGAGATACAGATTTGTCGGAAATAAGAAATTCCACTTTCAAAGTTTAAGCAAACAAAAAGGGTAAGACAGACAGCCTCTTTGAAATCTAAGACGTATACCTGATATGCAGCAAAAGGATCTCCAAATATGTTGAATTCTGCATAGGGATTGGTACTGTAACTAGAAAACAGGTTGCCAATATCACCGCATTGCTGTGGTGTACAAGCTGTGGTAACATCTTTTGGACAGCAACCTGTCGGGTTCTTCGATCTCACACCACCACCCATAGTGTATATGTGTTTGACATTTCCTTTCAGGTGTGGATAAGTCATGAGGAAAATGGCAAAGTTTGTATGTGACCCTGTGAGAATGACGGTTGTAGGGCCAGCAGATATTGTGTCGATCATTACTTGCTGTGTTGTAGGTTGCTGAAATGGTATATATCTTCTGTTTCCCTGTTTTATAGATTAAAAATAGGTAACTTGGAGCTGGTAATGAATACACAGATAAGCAGAGTACCACTTCATATTTCTTACGGAAAGGACACTAATGTGATGGTTTGATATCATAAGTATTCCTCAAATTGCATTGTTTGTCCCCAGGACTGGTTCACCACGGACGATATACATATTCTTTCTGTGAGGGCAACAAAAACATTTTGTATATTGTGTCCTTTTATCAGACAGTGTTTTCACTTATCACCACAGATTCTCCATAATCAGCTTGTCCTAAAACTACCCAAACATCAGGTCAAATATGACCAGTTTCCGGAGACATTAGACAAATAAACAACTTTTGATTTATGTCTTTCAATCTATATATGCAGAAATAGTCAGAGAAAATGATCTAGTGAATGGATGTAATTCCTAACAATAGAAAAATAGTTAAAACAGTAACACAAATGGAGCTCTGGGAAAACTGTCGATAACTCTTGAGTTCCTTTGTTCCAGCAAAATGAGCAGCAGCTTAGGATGCAAAAGAGGAGGTAAAACAGAGCAAAGCGTGTTGTTTGGAAAATGTTATGTGTGACTTAAGGATTTTAAATCAACGATAGCTGCATCTCGGTTGTTCAGTTGTTCAGACTTCTTTCTGCTTCATAGAATGATTAAGCTGCGAGATAATGCAGTGGTGGACAATCGACCAATCTTTTGAACATCAAAATGCAATACCTGTACAAAGGGGAATGTAAAATTATGCACGCGGCATATACCTGCGGAAGGAAGCTCCTCCTAATTCCCCAGTTTGTGTCAATGTCCAACCGTCCACCACCTTCCAGAGGAACAGCTTTTCTGTACCGGCAGTCCCCGACAGTTGTGATCCCCTAAAGTTTAACCTGTATATTAGTACCTACATTTTGAAAAAGAGAATCACCTAGAACAAGATTTAGATTTCTTTGCTTGATAAATTATACCACGTAGTATAACAGCACAGCAACTGTATGAGAAAACACATACCTGGTCAATCAGAGGTAAATAACCGCCAACGTTGGGATATATGGTGCCGGCATCTGATATCCCACCGTCGCCACCAATGCCAACCAGAATGTCGTCGCGGCCCATCATGTAGAGGATGTCATAGAGATGATTCACAGCATGCCCGGCATCACTCCACGCGTTCACATTGATGGTAACTGCCTGCAGATGCATACAAGGGAAGCAATTTATCATGTTCTTGTGAGCAACTGCAAGAGAACCGTCTAGTCATCTACTGCTATCATGAAACTGTGTCGTCAGAGATTTGCAGAACCGTAGTGAGTACAATAGCTTTACCCTAGTGTAACAAGATCACAAATTCACAACCACCTACAATTTGGTCTTTCAATTGTTCTTGAGTGGTCAGCGAGAAGAATGAATAAACAGAAATAACTTAGCTGTCCCGGTCTCTCACCGTTAATTATCTTTCTTCCCCGGGAACGAGGAAGACTCAACTTAATCACTTCGAGCGCCCCCTGCCACGTGCGCTGGTCGTTCACCGGCGGCGGCCACCGGCTCCGCGGAAAAGGAGAGGGGAGGACCACCATCGCCACCCCATTTCGATGAGCCGGCACCCGATCCCAACGCCGCGCCGCCACCTTGGTCCTCGCAGCCAGACGTCGCCCTCAGCATCGCTCACTGCCACGCATGCTAGTACTCTACCAAGTCTCGGTAGCTCCGCATGGCCGTGGGCGCGTTGCCGCATCGGCGCATCCTCGCCGACGGCGGCCGACTTCGTCGACATCTGGAACTGTTTTTTTTTTTTTTTTTGAGCGAACAATCAGGAAGTGGGTGACTGGTCCACAGTTCACAAATTATGAGCACACGGCCCAAATCCACCACAAGTAGAAAACCTGCTACGCTTCGCTTCTTTGTATTTGGGCCGGCTTCCTGCCTGAGCACTTTGGGAATGGGCTTTTTTTTTGCTAGAATTAGTTCGAATTCCGCCACCCCTCAAAAAAGAGTTCAGATTCCCCCAAATTTTATATTTGGAGATTGAGACAGTTTTCAAAGTGTAAAAAACATTCACTGCTAGTATTGCAAGTATATATACAGTAACCAAGAAAATCAAAGTACTATTCTAGAAATATTTATTAGTGTGTGCACATGCAAATTTTGCACACGCATATATGGCACATTCTAACATTGAACTTCTCCCACGTCGGGCCACATCATCAAAAGAAGGATTTAGGCATTAGATTCAGCTTATGTGTCACGGATTTTCTCCAAGTAAACTCATATCAACTTCCCGATTTTCTTCCACATTTTTCATCACTCCAGTAACATCAGCAAGTGGAATTTCCAATAAGACAAAAGCTTCTATTGACATTTTTATTTGCTCTCTCATAGATGCATAGTATACTTCTTCAAGAAAGATATATTTTTCTAAAGCACAGGAAGTGGTAGACTAAAAGTATATGCTAACAATAGTTCAGATATATTCTAATCAGATAAAAACGAAATAAGAGAGAACAATATGAAAGTTTATCATAGTGCCCACTTCCATGAGCATGAGAAAAGGAATCAGAAGCTGTAAACATATATACACCAACTTCAATGCTCCAACCGACCAACCGTGGGAAATACATTTTGTTATTCACATAAGTTCCTTTGGCCAGATTACTTTCGGGAGATACGGCTCACATATAATGTGGCAGCGCAATATAGTAAGCAAAAGGTAAGATTCTACATCACCGTCTTGTCTACATCACTAGCTCGTACTTTAGTTATGCCTGGCTAATGACACTGCCACAGGCCAGCCAAATTCGATCTATTTTATTAGGTCAAAGTTTGCAGTTAGAAGGTTCTGCGTTCGTTTCCTTGCACAAATGCGAATTTGGCAAGCAACCAGTGTCTCGGGGACAGTTGTAGCTCAACTCGTTTAGAAAGTGATCGGTATCTGGTTCCGGACGTTGTAGTGATCGAAAACTTGGCTTGGAGGACGCATGAGTTGCAAATTCAGGTAACAAGATGATGCTTGTCCTCACACCTTAGGTCTAATTTGGAAAATGCAATGTTTTTTATTCTTTCAGGGAATAAATATTTGTCGTACCGCTCCAGGAATGAACAGCAGATTGTTATAAGTACTTGAAAATGGCAATTTTTTGAAAAAAATACACGCAAATTGTCATGCCTACTATATGCTTTAAATTTTCATAAAAAATACTTTTTATGTCGTGAGAGAAAAAAAATCAATGATGTAGAAAGCAAAACAACATAAATTTACATAACGCGCAAAACCTGTCGATTTCTACGATTTTTAAAAAAGTACCCACAAAAAAAACTCATAATTGGATAGCCAATTCTCACTAATAATCCACCCCCTTGAATTTCACTTTGTGGACCCTTCCCTTGTGTTTCCAACCAGATGTTGCCACCTTTGGCCCGTAAGTTCAATTTCGTGGAATTAGTCCGTAGGTGTAGCAAAACTCGTGAACATGATTCTTTGTGCAGTCAGAGTCCATTTGTTCTACTGTACAACTACATGGTTAGTCAACAGGCACGGTTTTGTCTGGCCATGTTTAGTCATCTCACGTCGCTCCTATGTATGAACAGTCGTTCTTTTAAACTAGCGATCAAGATCACGATTTAATTGTCTTGCTGCATTGATGCTTCAGTCATGAACATATCTAACTACGCAGAAAGTTCTAACATCGACTTGTTTCATTCCACTTTTTGATAATTAGTGCAGTGGTTGATGTCACAAAACCATATGCATGCTGGTTAACCGACAACGTCTTGTCAAATGGGGCTAGAAAGCATAGATTCCCGTCTTAAATCAACCGGTGGAAGGCATCCAACTACCGATCGACATAGCTAATGCGAAACCACGTCTGCATCCGACGAAGGAAATGAAAGAGGTAGTCAAAGTAGATCATATCGCTGGTAATTTGCAGGCCACCGCAGCGCTGCACGTACCTTGAGCTCGAACTCGGAGCGGTTCTGCTTGAGGATGTACATGAGCGCCAAGAGGTCGTCGGTGTCCATGTCCGTGTCCAGCAGAATCCGCTGCGGCGCCGCCTGATCCGCCGCCGCCGCCGCCGCCGCCAAGACCATGATGGCAACCACGGCCGCCGCCACCGTCCTCCTCCACTTTTCCATGCTAACCATACCACCCTCACCCCGAAGAAAGAACTGGCAGCTAGCTAGTAGCAAAAGTATACTGTAAATTATCAGCGAGCAGTTAAGGTCTGCTGGCTCGTGGACTGGGCGATCGAGCTACGGCCATGGCGGGCTATTAAATGCACGCGCGGCGAGAGAGGGGATGCCATGCCCCATGGCCCATGGCCTATGGCCAGTGGAATCTTAGGGGCATCTCGCGATTAGTCTTGTCACTTACCGACCTTCCGCTTGTACTGTAGTTGTATTGCGCAGTACACTCCTCTCGGTCTCGTGCCATTCCAGCGTTCGGTGCCATGCCATGCCATGCATGCTACTCGGGTCTCTGTCAAGCACCCACGAGATTGCCGGCCGGCGTGGCGTTGCATTATTTGGGACCGCCGCCGGCGTGGCCGCCGCCCGCCGCTAGCTCCCAAGTCCCAGGCGTCTGCGTCAGGGGAAGAAGACAAGGTCGCCAGTTTGAGATTGGTGGGCGGAAAGATAAGGGGCTTTCCTAGGCCACGGACGAATTAGACTAATCATCAGGTTCTCATGATTGCTCGCAGTCAGGAGTACTTCTCTGCATTATTTTTAGCTCGTGAGATGCAGAGAAAACAGAAGAAAAATAACGTCACAGGTTGACGGCTCACGACCGAGCATGCATGCCGAGGATTCAAGGCAGCTGCGAGGGCTGCGTGGGTATGGTCAGTTGAGCCGTGATATCTGCGAGATGATTGTACCATGTAGATTTAATTAGTTTGCTTGTGCAGGCTTGCAGAGAGGCTTGTGTTGCTGTGACTGACCTGGCTGCGTCTCTTGTTTATGCAGGAGAGCAGCCGGAGGACGGTTTCCCGTGGGGCCGGAGCTCACACGAGGGATAGCAAAGTTTCAGAACTGAAATTAGTTTGAATTAGAATAGTTTTAAAACTGGGTTCTAGTTTTCCAAAGATGAGCTTTAGGCTACAAAGGATTTCATAAAGTTCGAAACGAACTTCAGATGTGAAAATTGCATCAGGAAATTTATGGCCCGGGTGTTTTTAAGCTTAACATTTAGATTCGTTGGGAATGTATCATGTGAAACAGAGGAATCTCTGCACCGGATGCTCCATGTAATTTTGGGTCTTTAGATGAAGAATAAAGGGATGTGATTTGACTATAGATGGGTCGTTGGCCTATTCGCAAAACATACCTCATGTTTTATATCTATATCAATCAACCCACCCTCCACTGTTGACTGTTGTAGTATGGTAGCTTGTCAATACAGACCTCGTGTTACATCGAAATCAGCCGACTGTAATGAAATCATGGTGCAAACTGAACCACGGGTTGATTTTGATGAAATATAATTTTATTTTCGCCAAATATGTTCATACCCCAATTCTGCCTTAATCCTGTCCGTCGGTTTCTCATCTAACGGCCCAAAATAGTGGGGGTGCATTGGGTGCACGGAATCTCTTGTTTCATAAGTTACGTACCCCAGGCTCGCTTGTCGATGTATTACACTCCATGGCCTCGTCATTCTTGCTAATCATTGGAAGAAAAAATCTAACTAGTCAATGTATTACACTCCATGTCATGAAGTGCTACCATGCCATGGGATGCTTTCATGCTCCCAAGCACAGCCAAAAAGTTGTACATAATTTCCATGAATAATTAAGTGATTTGGTAAAAGTTACATGACGTATGTATTTTTGTAGACCCTTTTTGGAGATAGCGAACCACTCATGCCAAGCAGTACACAACGTATGTATGATGGCATAATTTCAGCTCCAAATTCACTTCATAGCAAAAGATACAAATTCATATAATAATAATAGCAGAAAATACTACTTATAATTGAATTTCAATTTGCTATTATTTATGAATGAATTTAAATTTTGCATCAATATAAATCAAACTTTTCACGCTCAACACCACATAGTTGAACAACATTCCAAAACAATAGATTCGAATTTAAATAAATAAAAAAGGGCATGAATGCAACACATAATCAAAATGAATATTGCCTTTTTAAGAAAAAAAATCATGTAGCTGCCACTAATGATCGATGTGATCTTTGTGAAACTGCTCACAAAATGTAAACGGTGTTTCCTGCAATGGAGAGGTTCAGTTCTTCATGAACAAAGAATGTGCCTTACGCAATGGTAATGTGAAGTTACCTGGTATTGTGATGTTACCCGTTATATTTTGTGTTCGGTAGGCGAGACACCCTTAAATAGCCAAACTGCTCCTGCCGGGATTGTATGATCTATTGCCCTGCCTTTCGGTACCATCAAGAGTGATCGGCTCGGTAATTAATGTTGTTAGACCAGACCAACACTTTAGGCATTGTGGCTTCTCGTGCTCCTCATATTGTCTTCATTCCTCGTTGACTCCAGGACATGTATTTGGAGGTCATGGATTTGTTGGACAATAAGTGATTACCCATGTAGGTATTTGGATCATGTTGCCTGGCCCTTGAATTGGACAACAAGCATTACACATGCCATGGATAATCAACCTAATAACTAATCATCAAAATAATCTGACAAAATATCATCATAAGGATTATGAACAAATAAATCTCACAAATCCCTGCATCTCCCACACCTAGGAGAATTACTTGCACGTGAGAGAAGACTAACAACCAAACACAAAGACAAATGAAAGGGGATAATATCGATAATACTGTAGTTTGCCACGATAAAAATGTAGGATAAAACATATCGTGATCTCTATATTGAGCTACAAATAGAGTTTAGAAACCTTAGCTTCACAAGTTGGACTCTCGATCTAAAGTCGGTGTTGTCGATGGTGGAATGTAGGATCATCTTGCAAAGAAACTCGGAACGAATTTAAGTTAAGCAATTCTCCTCTAGATCTCTCTTCCTCTACTCCGGTTGTTGGTTATGTCTCTCATGTTGCTATGTTGCATCTGGCCCAGTTATAAAAGTTGCTTGTGTAGATGAGGGGAAGGTGGCAGAGCCTATTACGAGCGGTTGCACTCGTACATCACATCATCTACTTCCTCTACTACGAGCCTATTACGATGATGTGATGTACGAGTGGCAGAGCCTATTACGAGAGGTTGCACTCGGAACGAATTTAAGTTAAGCAATTCTCCTCTAGATCTCTCTTCCTCTACTCTGGTTGTTGGTTATGTCTCTCATGTTGCTATGTTCCATCTCGCCCAGTTATAAAAGTTGCTTGTGTAGATGAGGGGAAGGTGGCAGAGCCTATTAAGAGGGTTTGAGATTGGGGGGGGGGGGGTCTTCACACTAGTTTTTCATGCCAATCCCACCACAAAAATGCATACACATAGATTATACAACAGTATGTGTGGGGTATCTTGTAAGTGAGGGCAACAGATGAATTTGATGGGAGATATATAAGCCACCCCTTCTTCTACTTCCAGCCCGATCTATCAAATATGAGTTTCCTACCATTCTTGACCTTGAAAATGCTCGCTCCATTTACATTCCCTTGAACAAATTACACCAATTTCTAAGGATTCCAATAGAAACCCTCGATCTACACTTTCACCAAAACAAATCGTGATCATCTTTCTTGCAGCATACCAAACTTTATACTCTTGGAGTTGTTGGGACTCGAGGTGATTTGGGTCCTTCTGGAAACTTCCGCATTGTGGTGCGATCTTCTGAAATTTTTAAAGGTTCGGTAGTCACCTCAAGACCAACCACAAGTGGATTTTGGTCCTTCTTTTGGTGGAAGGCTCAAATAGGCAAACACTTATTAAAATGACAAGAATATTTTTCCAAAATATGTGCAGACCTTTTAAAATTACAAGAACCTTTCCCAAAAGTTACAAACACTTATAAAAATTACATGAGTATTTTTAATAGAGGTGAACACTTTTAAAAATCGCAAGAACATTTAAAAGAATATGCGAGCACCTCTAAATCATATAAATGTTTTCTAAAAGGCATGGATACTTTCTAAACTACTTGAACATTTTTCAAATACATGTACAATTTTTTAAAACCTTACATGTTTCTTAATGAATAATTTTTTAGAATATTGTATAAATATTTTTCTAAAATAGACTAACACTTTTTCAATTAAACAAAATTTAAAAAGTCATATTTTCCAATTTTAAAAAATTGTAATCCTTTTTTAAAATGCACATACATATTTTTATTACAGAAACATTTTATAACTAAGTGATCTATTGTTGAAAGACAAACATTTTTTATTTCCATATACATTTTTAAAATAAGTGAATATCAAGTCAAAAAATATTTCAACGTTATTTATAAGTATAGATTTTTTTCTATAATAAAATTTTAATTTTTATTAACAAACACACTATAATATTTTTAAGAAAAAAAATAGGAAAAGAATAACCAAATCAGAATATCTCATTCTAATCTCGAGCTCAAATGCTCCTCATATGAATAGTAAAACCCACAAAACAGCAAAAACAATGAAAAAAAATCAATTTTTTAAACAAGCATTTCTTAGTTTTCTACTTACGTGCAGTTTTTTTGTGATGGAATGACATTCGCATCCATCTCGAAAAATATAAAATTAAGGGCTTAATATGCTTCCACAAACAACCTTGTTAGAACATCTATGTTTTCATGGAGCATTTTGAATATTTTTTCTCTACTCTTATAAAAAAATCGAGTTGGTGATGATGGTGTGCCTGCCATCTTGCAAGATAGACCGTTTGATCTATATTTGACGGATAGAAAGCAAACTATGGCAATTTTGCAAAAAGATGCCCGCACCTCTCTCCATATTTGCAAATAAGGCCTTCCCTTGTTCATCCTTATCTCCCACAACCTCATTGTTGAGCAATTAAAAAAGGAAACCTCTGGAACAATCTGGCATGGTGGCCGCATGGGTTTTTACACTCCTCCTCACCCTATCTCTTCTCTTTCTCAAGATATCATTAGTTTTTACACATGGGATTACTTCCGCATGGGTCAATCACAATATGTGTTTTATATAAAAAAAAGAGAAAAGTATACTTTTCGTCCCTCAATTCTTTGCAGAGTCTAGATTTGGTCCTTCAACTTTAAAACCGGACAATTTGCATCCTTAACTTATGAAACCGGACAAGATTCATCCCTGGTCACAGTTTTGACCGGTTTTGGTCCCGTCCCACGCCGGTTTTGACCGTTCCGACTCAAATTTGCCTACCTTTCCTAGGTCCACGTAATGTTTTCAAATTCGGTTACTTTTTCCAAATACATGAACCTTTTTAAAATTTGTGTACTTTTTTTAAATCTGTGTACTTTTCCCAAGTTCATGTACTTTTTCAAATATGCGTATTTTTTAAAAGTTCATTTGGTTTTTTGAAGTTCATTTAATTTTTAAAAATTTATGTACCTTTTCATATTAGAATACATTTTTTTGAAAGAGTTCATGAATTTTGAAATTTTATGCGAACTTGAAAAAAGTACGTGGATATGGACTTCTTTTACACAAAAATATGTGGATTTCAAAAATTATTTCAACTTGAAACAAGTACGTGAATTTCAAACAAAGTTCATGGATTATAAAAGGAACATGGATTTGAAAAAATGCGGACTTTGAAAAGCATGTGGATTTGAAATAAGTATGCGAATTTCAAAAACAGTTCATGGCTTTGAAAAATACCTGGATTTGATAAAATTACGCAAAATTGGGAGAAATACGGGGTTTTGGAAAAAGTACGTAAATGTTAACAAATCAAGGATTTGAAAAAAGTATGCGAATTTTAGAATAGTTCGCTGATTTGAAAAAAGTATGTTTATTTTTGAAGAAGTTCACTGATATAAAAAAATTACAGGAATATGAGTGAGCACCGGTCAAAACCGGGGTGAGTCAACACCAAAACCGGTCAAAACTGAGTCCAGGGACGAACCTTGTCCGGTTTCTGTAGTTGGGGATGCAAGTTGTCCGGTTTTTAAGTTAAGGGGCCAAATCTAGACTTCACAAAAAATTAAGGGACGAAAAGTATACTTTTCTCTAAAAAAATGCATCTTGACGCTACGTGCAATACACGGGCATCTTGCTAGTCAACATATAAAATACACAACAATGTCTGTCACACAAAAAATTCAGAATTTTTCAAAATTATTTGCTACTTTTACTTAACGTATTGTTCACACTAAGGCTTCGGTTGGTCGTTCGGGAGATAATAACTAGGGGAGAGAAATCACGGGGGAGAATTTTCTGCTGCACGTGAGTCCACGGGTGTGAATGTCTTCCGTCTAAATAGAAAACTCCAAAAGCAAAGAACATGTCATTGGAGTGGAGGCGGGTGCCTCGCGATAGAGACAAGGAAAGTCTACCCGAAGGGAGGAGGCGATGGTTTTCAACCCGCGGAATTGGAGCAGGTCAGGGACGGAAGTGCCACTCCCAGCTATCACCAAATGGGCCTGCGGAAAAACTAGGCCGAAATAAACTCGCGGGGACCCTCTCGGGATCACTCGAAAACAAACGAGGCCTAAGGAGCAAAGAAGTCCATGTCTTACCTTTTTAAATGGTCGCACTGTTGCGGCCATTTGGCACGAGACATAGGTTGTCGGGCGCTACTGCTCCCTACAACCGTGCAACAAAACACACTCCAACGCATGACCTATGTCTCGCTTGTTGCGAAAGGTACTTCTGCATGGGAGCTCCTATAGGGCGGTTAGGGCCGGTTGACCTTGTTGGCACCCACACACATGAACAATTGGGCCGGCCCATTAAAAAGCACAGCTTCGATTCCTTCTCGGTCGCACTCCCTCAGAGAAAAAAAAAAGATCGCTCTCGATCACACAGGTATGTTCGCTCTCCCTCAAAATAGTTTTTGATTTTGCGAAAATCCCTCACAAAAAAATAAATTTTGAAGAAAAATCACAAACATGAAATTTTTTATCGACTTTGAAAAAGTCTAGTAGTTTTGGAAAAGGTTTGTCAATTTTGAAAAAAAATCATCAATTTAAAAGAACTGTTCAGTGATTTTGAAAATTTTCATCAATTTTGAAAAAGTTCATCGATTTTGAAAAAAATGAAAAAAACTTCATCAATTTTTAAAAATGTTCACGATTTAAAAAACATGAATTATAGAAAATTTGAAAAAGTTCATTATTTTCTAAAAAACTCACAAATTTATAAAAATAAAAAGAAATGGAAAAGGAAAAGGAGAAATAAAAAATAAAAAGAAAGAACCAAACAAAACCCTTTCAAAAAAAGAGAATAAAGGAACAAGAAAAAAGGAAAAAGGAAAGAAGAATGAAGAAAATAAGGAAAATATATAACTAATCACATCCGGTGGCGTGGTTGTTTGGTTACCGTAGCATGCTGTTTTTGCGTTTAAAAAGAAAAAAAGGAAGATGAATCGGCCCATCACGGAGGAGCGGGTATGCGCCCGTTTGCACATTATGAAGTAACGGGCGTTTAAGGCGCCGAATCGGCGCCTTTGCGCCTTGCCTCCTCTAGCGCGAGCGAGCTCCTGCGTCATTGAATGGGCCGGACCATGAAGTAGTTCGCCCGAAGATTTTTTGTACACCTATTCTAGGAAGGTTTCAAGCCGTTTATTTCTTTTATGTACTTTTCTTCACGGTTCATCGGTTTATCTTTCCTATTTAGTTTTGTTTTTATTTTTATGTTTTTTCCTTTAATCTTCCTTTTACTTTTCCTGTTTTCAAATATATTTCAACTCTTTAAATATGTGTAGTACATTTTTTTTACACACCTTGAATATTTTTAACATTATCTAAACATTTTAAATATAAAATATATATTTTTCAGACGCATGAACATTTTTTTCAATGTAAATAAAGTGATTAGTTCGGAACAGTTATATACATTGTATAAACGTTTTGTTAAAATATCATGAATATATTTTTGAAATGCGTCATTTTTAAAGCTAGTATTTTTCATGACATATAGTATTTTTCTAAATATTAATTGATTTTCTTTAAATACGTGATTTTTATTTTCAAAATTACGGTAGCAATTTTTTTACATGGCATCAACATTTTTCCAAACACGCAATGAACGTTCAAAAATAATAATTAAATTATGTTTTGGAATATATGTAGTTAGAATATCTAAAAGTATATACAAAATTAAAAGTAGAAATCGAAGGAAAAATGAATGAAGCACGCGACCCTGAGGAAAGCAACCATGATGGTTCAGGAATTTGACGGGACAAACCCACATGATTTGGGCCGGCCCAC